>NC_060140.1:46912584-47192584 GCF_021461385.2 Schistocerca piceifrons | reverse complement strand
AAAGTGCACTGTTCTGCATTTCATCATCTCATGACTTCAACCCATGTTGTAGACAATTTTTGTGGAAATGCAAGACTGTGGTAGTGGGTTTTGATTTGGAGAAAGCCTACAACACATGCTGGGTACTGGTATCATCTATACACTCTATACGTGGAGCTTAGAGGGCGACCTACCCCAATTCCTTCAGGAATTTCTTATATACAGATTTTTAGAGTATGTGTGGGTTCTTCCTTGTCAGACAGCTTAATTCAGGAAAGCAGTGTGCCTCAGAGTCTTGAGTGTTGTCGTCCTTGCTATCGCCATGAACCCTACTATGGCTTGTCTCCTGCTTTGCATCTCTGGCACCACTTTTCATGATTTTTGCAACCTATTGCAGTTCTCTGTCATCTTGTCTCCTTGGTTGGCATTTTCAGCATTATCTCAATTCTTTTTACTTGTGGAGCATTGACAATGGCTTTCGCTTTTCCACTGATAAAACCATTCGTATCAATTTTTGGCAGTTCATTGGGTTTCTTCCAGTTTTGACATCTTTGATCTGCTGCTCTTCTGTTTGCTGAAAATGCAAAATTTTTGGGGCTCATGCTTGACAGAAAACTTTCTTAGTCCTCTAAAGTGTCTTACCTGGCTGCCTTCTGTACCCAGTCACTTAATGTCATATTTGTGATCAGTGATATACTTTATGGGGAGTGGCTCAGACCACCCTCATCTGTTATTACCAATCCCTTGTCTGTCTGAAACTAGAATGTGGGTGTTCCATTTATTCCTCTGCATGTCTTTCAATATTATGCCATCTAAATACACTCCACCATTGCAACATCCATTTGAACACTGGTGCATTATACACTAGCCTGTTTGGGAGTCTTTATACAGAAGTAGCCTAACTAATGCTGTCATACACTCCTGTTCCTCACTCTTGATTGAGCCACTGTGACACTGTGATGTTTGTCAATCCCTGGTTACATTGGTCTGGTCTGAAACAATGTTGCTGACACTACTGCCAAGGCTGCAATCCAAACACCCCCCCCCCCCCCCAGTTCTTTCATTGTTTCTCCCCCAGGGGGTCCACAACTCTTTCGTGGATACGTGCGTGGCGAGCACGGGGCCCCGAGCCATTGCAGCCTTCTTTCTCTCCCGGGCTGCATTTCCTTTCCCTTCCCCTCCTTTCCCCTCCATACCCCTTTCCCCTCGCCCTCTCCTCTCCCTCTATTGGTGTCCTTGCTTATGTTGGCCCCCGCTATCCTCCTGGTTCTGTTGGTTTTACACTCTGGCTTTGTTGCGTAATCATCTCCTCCTTTTGGCATTCCTTGGTCCCCCTCTGGGATTTGACCTCCATTCCAAAATTTCTCTTCCGTAGTGTGAGCCATTTGGGGAAGAGCACCTTACCTAGTGTCTCCGACGTGTGCCCTCCTAGTATATTCCACCTTTTCTTCTACGTCGTTGTCTGATGCTAGGGTGCATAGCCAGCACGGTAGCCAGCCCGTGTGGTGGGGTCGCTATGTACCCTTTTGGTTCAGCCCCCTGAACACACAGGGATCACACTTCTGATACCTGAGCTGTGACCTCCTCATGCATGCCTTGGAGTGGTTGCTCGTCATCCTGGAGCATCGGAACTCCCGGCAATGGCCGCCGTGCCAGACGGCCCTTGCTGTGGCTGGGTGGCGCCCGTGAGGAGAGCCCCTGATCGGAGTGGGTGGTATCAGGGCGGACACTATGCAGATGAAACGCATAAGGGTCCAAACCTCTGGCCGCTCTTCTGCGGCCGTCTCTCTGCGTGGTACTGATTCCTCAAGTGCTGCTTCTCTTGCCCCTTCGGCCTTCCCTTCCGTGGCTACCCCCTGGGAGGAGGGTCAGGCCCGTCGTCTAGGGGCAAAACATTTCCCCCGTTATCTAGTTTGCACCAGGACTGATGGAGATACTTTCACCAGTGTCAAACCTTTATTCTTTGTGGAACACATTGAAGACAAGTTCGGCGAAGTGGACTCCCTGAGCAAGATGCGGTCGGGTTCGTTACTGATAAAAACTGCTTCGGCTGCCCAATCTGCGGCCCTTCGTGCCTGTACCCATCTTGGCACAATTTCTGTGTCCATTACCCCTCACCAGTCTCTAAATATGGTACAAGGTGTGATTTTTCACAGAGACCTCATCCTTCAAACTGATGAGGAACTTCGGGACAATCTCGGACGGCGGGGTGTTCACTTTGTTCGGCGTGTTCAGAAGGGTCCTAAAGATAATCGTATTGATACTGGTGCCTTTATCCTGGCCTTTGAAGGGGATACCCTTCCTGAGAAAGTTAAGATTATGGTCTATCGCTGTGATGTGAAGCCGTACATCCCACCTCCTATGCGGTGTTTTAAGTGCTTGCGTTTTGGCCACATGACTTCTCGCTGTACCCAGGACCCTCTCTGTGGTGACTGTGGACGTCCACTCCATGAGGGGAGTCCCTGTGTTCCCCCTCCTGTATGTGTAAATTGTCATGGTAGTCATTCTCCACGTTCAGCAGATTGCCCAGTCTATAAGAAAGAAAAAAAGGTACAGGAGTATAAGTCTCTTGATCGTTTAAGCTACACAGAGGCCCCTAAGAAATATGCACGATTGCACCCTGTGTCCATGACATCTAGTTACGCCTTGGTTACATCTTCATCCCTTCCTCCCCCTTCCTTACCCCCGTCCCGGACCCCTCTCCTTCCCCCCTCCCCTGCGGCTCCCACACCTTCTCCTCTGGGCGCCGCTCCCCCTCCCCAGCCGGAGAAGTGTCCCACTCCTTCGGCGTCTGCCGGTCAAGGGCGCCTCTCCCGGGATGCCCCTTCCCGGCACCTTCCAGGTCAAAGGTCTGCTGCAGCGCGGCGACCGCGAGAGCCGCGGTCTATCGGCCCCCAGGTCTCTTTCTGTTCCTGATCTTGCTGCAGCTGGCTCCATTATGCCACACAGCCCTCCTCGATCTCAGCCTGAAAAGAAGAAGAAACATAAGTCCCGGGACAAAGAGCCTCTGGTGTCACCGGAGGTCCCTTCCCCGGCTTCACAACCGGATTCTGACCTGTCGTTCATGGATGTCACCCCCTCCTTGTCGGTGAAGGGTGGGGACCCGGCGGTATGACTGGATTTAGCGTGTTCAGCCTTCATTTAAACCATCGTTCTGTGGTTCTCCAATGGAATTGTAATGGCTACTATCGTCACCTTCCGGAATTGAAATCCCTTCTTTCGTCCTACTCAGCAGCTTGTGTGGTTCTCCAGGAATCTCATTTTACTGATGCTCACTCACCGACCCTCCGTGGGTTCCGTGTTTTCTGTCGAAATCGGGTCGGACCCTTGCGGGCTTCTGGTGGCGTTTGTACGTTGGTCCGTACAGACATTGCTAGCACGTGGATTCCTCTCCAAACTACATTGGAAGCGGTTGCTGTTAGGGTCCACTTAGACTCTGCAGTCACAGTATGCAATCTTTATCTCCCTCCTGACAGGACTCTTACACCTGCTGCCTTAACCACCCTTCTTCAGCAACTTCCTCCTCCCTTCCTCCTCCTTGGGGATTTTAATGCTCATCATCCTTTGTGGGGCAGTGCCTTTCCATCTAGACGAGGTCTTCTTATAGACCAATTTATTGCAGACCACGACCTGTGCCTTCTTAATGATGGCTCCCCTACTCATTTCAGTGCTGGTCATGGTACCTTTTCTGCCATTGATCTTTCTCTTTCTTCTCCCTCTCTCCTCCCTTCATTACACTGGTCGCCACACGACGACTTTTGTGATAGTGACCATTTCCCGTTGATTATCACGCTCCCTTCCCGCTCCCCGATGGAGAGGTTACCTCGTTGGTCTTTCCACCGCGCCGATTGGCCTCTATATACTGCACAGGTCGAGTTTTCTCCCTCTTTGTCGGGTTGTATTGATGACGTCCTACGTGACGTGTCTGACGCGATTGTTCGCGCTGCTAACCTTGCTGTCCCGCGCTCATCTGGACAATTTCGTCGTCGGCAAGTCCCGTGGTGGAGTACGGCCATTGCCATTGCCATCCGTGATCGCCGTCGAGCTTTGCAACACTTTAAGAGGCACCCATCTGTAGCCAGCCTTTCTACCTTTAAGCGCCTTCGCGCTAAAGCCCGTTATTTAATCAAACAGAGCAAGCGGATATGTTGGGAACGATTCGTTTCTTCCCTTGGTTCCACTGTCCCTCTGTCACGGGTATGGGCTACACTTCGCTCTCTCCAAGGTTGCCATCGGCAGTCCACCCTCCCAGGCCTTCACCTCCCAGATGGCATTTGTACGGACCCATTAGTTCTTGCAGAACATCTTGCGACCCATTTTGCAGTGGCATCAGCGTCGGCCTCCTATCCAGCTGCTTTCCTTCATCAAAAACAGCAGGCTGAAGCTGTCACCTTATGTTTCACCACTTGTGAGTCAGAATCTTACAACGAACCTTTCACTGAATGGGAATTTCTTTCTGCTCTATCTGCTTCTCATGATACGGCTCCTGGCCCAGATTCCATTCATAACCAGCTGCTTCAACATCTCAGTGCTCCACAACGGCACCATCTTCTTCGGGTGTTTAACCGTATCTGGCTCCAGGGTGACTTCCCTTCTCAGTGGAGGGATAGCATTGTGGTTCCTGTCCTTAAGCCTGGTCAGAACCCCCTATCTGTTGACAGCTATCGGCCAATTAGTTTGACCAATGTTGGTTGTAAGTTACTTGAACGGCTGGTAGCCCGTCGGCTCACTTGGGTCCTCGAATCTCGGGATCTATTGTCCCCTTACCAGAGTGGCTTTCGAGAGGGACGATCTCCAATCGATCATTTGCTTCGCTTGGAATCCTCAGTTCGGCAGGCTTTTTCCCAGCGCCGCCATTTGGTTGCAGTGTTTTTTGACCTTCGCAAGGCCTATGACACGGCCTGGCGCCATCACATCTTACTAACCCTTCATCAGTGGGGTCTTCGGGGCCCACTCCCGATTTTGATCCGCCAGTTCCTGATTCATCGGTCATTCAGAGTTCGAGTTGGTACTGCTTTTAGTTCTCCACGGACCCAGGAGACGGGCATCCCACAGGGTTCTGTCTTGAGTGTCCTTCTTTTCCTCATTGCTATCGATGGACTTGTGGCCTCTGTCGGTCCCTTGGTCGCCCCTGCCCTGTATGTGGATGATTTCTGCATTTGGGTTAGTTCCTCCTCGATGCCATCTGCAGAACGGCAGCTCCAGGTGGCTATACGGCGTGCCTCTGCATGGACCCTCTCCCACGGGTTTCAATTCTCTCCTTTAAAATCGCGGGTGGTCCACTTCTGTCGCCGTACTACGGTCCACCCTGATCCAGAGCTCTATCTCGCTGCACAAAGATTGCCTGTGGTTCCACAGTTTCGTTTCCTAGGTCTTCTTTTCGACAACAAGCTCACTTGGCTGCCCCATATCAGACTCCTGAAGGTAGGATGTTTCCGTAAACTCAATGTCCTTCGCTTCCTTGCCCACTCCTCCTGGGGTGCGGACCGTTCCCTCCTCCTCCGTCTTTATCGTGCTCTAGTTCTGTCACGTTTGGACTATGGTTGTCAAGTTTATGGTTCAGCTGCTCCTTCCACGCTGCATGTGCTGGATCCAGTCCACCATCGTGGTATCCGTTTGGCCACCGGTGCCTTCCCTACTAGCCCTGTTGATAGTCTCCTGGTTGAAGCTGGGATCCCCCCCCTTTCTGTTCGGCGGTCCCAGCTTCTGGTGTCTTATGCCCTTACTATCCGTTCTTCTCCCGCTCATCCTTCCTATTCTATCCTATTCCCAGACCATGGACGTCGCCCGCCTGACTCCTGCCCTCGGGCGGGTTTACCGGTTGGGCTGCGCCTTGCGTCTCTTACCCGTGATTTTCGGCTTCCTTCTTTGTCCTGTCTTCCTCGCTCCCTCCTCTCCACGCCTCCTTGGTTAGTTCCTCGGCCTCGACTTCGGATGGATCTCCGCCGCGGACCGAAAGATTCCATCCCCCCGGTGGTGTTCCGTACCTTTTTCCGCCAAATTTTATGGGAGTTTCGGGATGCTGTTATTTTTTACACTGATGGCTCTAAATCTGCTGATCATGTTGGGTATGCCTTCACGTCCTCTGTTGGAACGGAAAATCATCTGCTGCCACCTACATGTGGGGTCTTTACTGCGGAATTGATGGCAATTTCCCGGGCACTTACCTTTATTAAACAATCCCAACACAACCGCGTTTTGTTATGTACGGACTCGATGAGTGGCCTTCTTGCTATTGACCGGTGTTTTTCGCACCATCCCTTGGTCTCTGCCATCCATGACCATCTCGCTGATCTTCACTGTGCTGCTTGTTCCATTGACTTCTTATGGGTCCCGGGCCATGTGGGTATCCCGGGTAATGAGCTCGCTGATCGTTTGGCTGGGGGAGCAGTTACTTACCCCCCGTTTTCCGTAACCCCTCCTGCAGCGGATTTACGGCTTCACATCAAATCCCACTTTGCACAGTCATGGGCCAATTCTTGGGAGGCTACTCCACTGTCTAATAAACTTCGTGCCATTAAGGTGAATACAGGCCCATGGTGTTCTTCCTTTAGCCTCTCCCGCAAGGACTCGTCCACACTGTGTCGTCTCCGCATTGGCCATACCAGGCTGACCCATGGTTTCCTTTTGCGTGATGAGCCACCCCCGCTATGTGGTTGTGGAGCCTTCCAGTCAGTGGCCCACATTTTGGTTGAATGCCCCCTTCTTTTGGCTCTGCGTGCTAAGTACAGACTCCCCCACACTTTACCTTTGATGTTGGCTGACGATTCCCGGATGGTCTCTCTGGTTCTAGGTTTCCTCCGGGAGAGTGGTTTTTATTCTCAGTTTTAAAGTTTTTAATCTCCCTCTGGTGTTGGGGCAGGGCGGTGAGTGTTTGGGTGTCTCCCTCTGTAGGCAGTGTTCAGAGATTCCCGATTCACCTCCCTGACCGGAATCCTCTTTTCTTTCCCTTTTACTCTGTTTTTACCCCTTCTTTTTAAGGCTTGGTTAGTTTTTCTATTCCCATACGTACTTTCTGCATTATAGCAGTTGTACCTTTTAAGTCACAGGTGGTCTTGCCTATGCTGTTTCAGCATAGTGTTGGGTTCGTTCTCTTGCCAACTTCCCTCATTTGTTTTTACTAATGACAACGTGACTGCCCTTTTACGTTTCCCCTTTATCCGTTTTATTTTTCTGACTATACTGAGATGTCCCGTTAGCAGAATGGAGTCTATTTGAAACAAGGGACTGATGACCTTGCTGTTTGGTCCCTTTAACCTCAACCAACCAACCAACCAACCAACCTTTCATTGTTTCCAATGATCTCTGTGTTGCCATCGGTCAGCAGGTAGCGTCCCTTTGGCATTACCACTGTTCTTCCTTTAATGGGAACAAGCTCCAGGGAATAAAAACCTCTCTCAACTGCTTGGCCAATCTCCTCCTCGGCCCTCTCACAGTGAAGGGATCATTTTAGGTAGGTTGTATATTAGCCACTGTCATTTTAACCGTATCATTTGTTAAGTGGTGACCCCTTACAATTTTGTGTTAATTGTCATCAACCTTTGATGGTTCACCATTTTCTGACAAAATGGCTATTTTTTTAACCACTTACAGTCCAATTTTTTTCCATGTGAGTTACTGGCCATTTTAGCAAATGATGTGCACGTCATCAACTGTGTTTTACTTCTTATCCATCGTAGAAATATGGACATTTCATCTTCAGTTCAGGACATGCCTCCTCTCTACAGTTTATTTTATGGATCTTTTTCCAGGAGGAAGTTGTTATTTTTAGCTGTTTTTGCATCTGTCAGTTGGGATTAGTGTGTACCCATTTTTAACACCTCCTTTGTCTTTGTTCTAAGGTCCTGGCATGGGTGCATTTGACCTTAGTAGATCTTGTGCCACAGAACTAAACAATTAGTATTAAGAACATCCTTGATGGATCAGCTAAAAACAAATACAATTTGAATCTGAAGAACCTTACAGATGTGCAGCTCTTCACAACTTTGACTGGGCTGCCTTTATGGGTGCTGACAAGAAATCTACTATTGGGTTCTGTAGAAGTCAAGTAGGGTTTTTCCATGTATAAGGAACTATTGAGCTCAAAATGTCTGCAACTTGGCGTGTAAAAATATTGAAATGACAGAAGCCTTTAAATGGGGCAAACAAATTTAATGTAGCTGATAAAAATCAAATGAAAGTGATTTCATCAGCAGCTTTTGGTATGTATGTTTAGAAACTTCTTGTCCCTTTGTGGCCATAATTTGTCACTAAAAATACTCTATTTATTATAAAATTTTGTAGGAAAGAATAAAGAGAAGATACATATAAGACACAATTTGCTGTATGACATGCTTGATTATTTTAAAAAACAGTTGATCAATTCCTATAAAATACTTGATGTATTCCATCATAGAGTTAAAATTCGGTAAATTGGAATACATTTTGCAATAAACATTTATTTATCATTCTTTCACCTTTTAACAACAGACAGTATTGCTGAACTGTGAAGAATTCTGTTCATAGCAGTTCCTCTTGACCCATGCACTGATGAAAAGTTTGTTGTTACATCAACATAGTACTGTAAGTGATCGTTGAATGGCATTAGATTATTAGCGGTCTGCCTCCTGCCCACACCACTACTGATTCACAGCAAAACCATGCAGATTGATGCTTATCAATCCTATTCCCTCATCACTTGTACTTGCACCAATACAATTCATTTTAATGCGGAATATTGTGTTTATAATGAATCATTTAAGATTAATTTACTGCCACAAACCATTAATAATTACTGCACAAGTACTTTTGGTGTGTGTAGTTTCTTAAGCTTGCTATACATGCATTTAATGGTGTCATTTTTTGTCAACTGGGACTCAAAATTTCAAATTATATTTCAAAAAATATTGACAAGTGGGAGCCTGCTGTGACATGCGGAGATTTGGATGGGAGAGCTGTTGTGGAGAGCTGCATCAATCCAATGTTCTGACTGAAGACAACAAGAACATTATTTTTGTTTTGAGTTGCTGTGCACTGAAAGGCAGGAAGTGCTATCATATGAAATCAGTGTCATTGACAGGGTCTAGGTCTTGTTTTCCTGTCAGATCACACATTGTCAGTTTCTTCCTTTACTCCTCCATTTGGTCTCCTATCTATTTTCTGGGGTTTGGTTCTGCTCAGAAATCATGATAACTTTGTAGTGCGTTTGAGAATTCATCACTGGCATTGAGTGCATTTTTAATGATGATGCTAGTATTTTATTTTTATAAAGTGATTCAACCTAGCTGAAGAGTACAGTGTTGTGCTGTCACCTCCCTAACTGCCAAAGTGGGAGGGAGGGCTATTTTTTTAAAGGCTGTTGTCAGTTGGCTAGTGTGTGATGATGAACACTATGAACTGCAACACACCTTCCAACAACAGGTAAAACTTGATCTTTTATGCAAGTCATTGGTGCTTAAGCTAAAAGAAAGTGTGCTAAATTGCCATGTGAAATACATACCTAAATGCCAAGCCTCATACAGATGAATTTTGTTGCACCAAAGGATGAAATCACCACCTGCTGCTCCAGTGTAAGGTTTGAGGATGACAACATTGTGCTTTCTCAACTGTGGAGTTTCAGTGGAGTGATTAAAACACAATAGGATAGAAGAGGTCATATCAAGGAACTGGATAAGGAGTTCATTGTGGCTTTCGATATTGGAATACAGTGTTGCAGATGCACCTAAAATTATGTAGCATGTCCACAAGTTGTACTAACCAAGTGAGAATAGTGTTATGTTCTACTGTGCTTTAATTAGTTCACTGAAATGACACACTTACATTTTATTGCTGAATAGTGGAATAACATAGGTGAAGAGAAACGTCTGTTTTGGGAAAAACCACGACACACACATTGGATGTGTGAGCATATATTAATCATACAGATGTTTTAGTTTCTTGCAAAATAGTACCACATCTATGATTTTGGAATCTTGTGGTAGTAATGATTTGCTGCATACTATCGTTTCTTCAGTGGCTTATTTCTGTAGTCCCTGTCATGTCTTTCAAACAAAAATTATACACAAATTTTGAGCTTTACAGCTAAATGATTTTGAAAGGTGGTAGCACAGAAGCAGACTAGTACTTAAAATCATGTTTATTCAGGTTTAGACTATTGAGTGGAGGTATTTTCCATGGTAATATACTTTAACTGATAATGTTCCAGCTGCCAATTAACTTTCATTGTAGTCCATTTGGTAAAAGACATACTGATGACACTTGACAGAGTTGCTATTTGTTCCATGTGTGTGTCCTCTCACAGCACCAAACAGAATCCTCCTCTCAAACACAGTTACCTGCTGTAGCTGTGTATTGTAAGCAGATGGCATTGACTGGATTCCTCTGCTCTAGTAGCAATATAAGCATTTGTGACTGTTGCTTCCTGTTTTCCTGAGTTATTTCTGTTTGTGATCCCCTATAATTTCTGAGAGACTGTCCAGTTCTGCATGGTCCAATTGAATGATATTCAAAGATGAAATATTTGTTTTATAGCTTGATGCAATAGAAACTGAATAAAATCAATGCTTGGTTCAGCCTACTAAAGTGTGTGTTAAAATAAAGATTGAGGAGCTAGAGTGAGTGTTGAAAGTAATGGTTGTCAGCCACAAATAGTGTGGGAGAGGTCATTGTATCACATTTTGTACTGCTTCTAACTGGTGGTAATAGTAGTTGCTCCTTCTAGAATATACAGTATCGTTACCCAGTCTAACATAAGTGGAATATTAATGAGCACTTACTACAGATATTTATTTGCTCGTATTTGCAGTTACATCAGTCATCACCCTTGGGTGCATTGTGCTTCGTGTGTGGGAAAGCTGCTGTATCTAATGCATCACCACTGTCATCACGGACAGAGACACGAAAAATAAAACTGTATAAGTGTCTCCAGCTTCTTGCAGAAGATATATTAGACATAGAGATAAATCACGATGGAGTAGTCTGCAATGACTGCTGCTGCATAATTAACATAATTGATGAGTATGAAAGCAAAATAAAGAAGTTCAGGAAAAAAATTCTGCAGCAACTGCTCCATCGTGATGAAGTCTTTCGTCACCATGTGGATGATGCCACACACTCCGCAGGTGAGTAACATTATCTGATTTTTAGTGTATATGATCATTTTGTTTGATGTTACTTGCTAACATGAAGTCTTGAAACAAATTTTCTGAGAGCTCAGGGCAACACGGGGAATGTAGGGAGGATATGGTGTGATCATTCTAGTGGAGAGCTGTTTATGGTTATTGTAATGAACTTTCCATGTTCTAGTGTGAGAGGGAAACTTCTAATGCACTCTTTCCTGTTTCGTATTTTATTTTGCTATGGCAGGGGTTCCAAAACTACCACTCTGATAAAGCACTCTGAGAATTCCACTACATTGACGGAGCACCTAGCTTATCTTGAAAGCTAATAAATGTAAAAGAGTCAGAACCTTATTTTATTCAGTGATTTTTTTTGGTTTTAAATTAGAGCTTGTAACCCTCTCACAATTTTCCGGGAAGCCACTTGTAACACTCAAGTGTCATACGCAATATGTCATTAAAACTTATACTATGGTAAGTTGATGGGCTTCACCTTATAAGAAAGGATTTTGGTATATATGTTGACCGCGTGTACCTGAATGGAGGCAAAATCAGACTTTCACCCACTCAGTAACAACCATGATACGCCAAGCAAGTCTGAAGTGTAACTACTCGTTAGGATGGACAAGAAACGACACCACAGATGCTACCAAATTATTAATAATACGGTCGCCAGCCTAATTAGGCATTAACTGAGTTTCATCCCACTACAAGTTCAAGTACGTTCATACCAAACAACACGTAACAACACTGCATAATATGGTAAATTTTAGAACCAGAAAATCTTCTGAACTAATAATTCCACATTCTGTACTAATATGAACAAGCCATAAATACACAACAATACACTATAGTGTTTACTACAAACTTTGTACTGTCTACTGATCTGATTAAAATCGGGCATAGGTTACCCTAGAATTAGCACTTTCAAAACACACATACAATGTCAATTTTGAAAAAGGTAAAACACTAATAAATTTTGGTTTTATATTGACTTTAACTTTGCTGGTCAAATCAGTTCAGTACACTTCATAATTCAAATGAATAGAAAAGAAAAAAGGGGGGGGGGGACCCTGAAACTGTTATGATCACTGTATTGAAACTATTAACTATTGAAAGCATTAAGCACTCAAGATTTCAAATATATGAGTTACTACTCTTTTTGTCTTATTACCTGCTCATTTAACTACCATTATTTTTGTCTCAAATTAATTAAACTTCATTACTAAACCAATTTCAACATTCTCTTCCAACTTTGTCATACCTATTTTATTTGCTTATATATTCTTTAACAACAAAGTTCTTTAAACATCGTTCTAACATAGATAGGTCTGCTGGTAATTATTATTAACATAAACTTTAAATCTTCATCTCGGGACACTCGGATTGCACAACATGTGGAAAGGACCCTGTCTAGGTTAGTGATGAGGATCATTAAATGATAGGACAGTTCTGGTAAAAGTTAAGTTGTTATTGAACAGTCAGGAACAAAAGTAACACTGGTCCACACGAATACAGTACTAAAAGATTCAACCTGTTCGTATCGATGTGGCAATTGGTGGACGGTGAGATGGCGAGGCACAGAGCACACATACAATCACAGCTCTTGATGTATCGGCACTTTACTTCTTCATAGCGTCACAATGCTTTCCCTTTAGTGCCTATGGAATATTGCCATGCTGTATAGGCGTCTGAAACAGCACATCCGAG
Organism: Schistocerca piceifrons; assembly: GCF_021461385.2. NCBI lineage: Eukaryota > Metazoa > Arthropoda > Insecta > Orthoptera > Acrididae > Schistocerca > Schistocerca piceifrons. Next base: position 47,179,799 of record NC_060140.1, on the reverse strand, counting down.
GCTCAATGAAATCACGTTTTCCAGGAGAGCCTCCTCGATCCAGAACGTGTTGCTCAGATCAAAGCCCAACTCCGACTACTACTGCTGAGCCCATTATGCCGTGCCGCGCCGGTGTGCATTTTTCCCATGCTTGCCTGCCATCCACCTTTTACCGCTCCCCTACAGACAGGGTATTCACCAAAGGTTTTGCATTCTACATATCCTAATACATTGCCTACATATGGACCAGGCGCACAATTACAACTTTAACATCTTCCAACAGTTTCAACATTTCTTACATTTAAATTTTGTTATAATATTGCTTGCAATTTGACATAAACATTAATATTTACACCGAAAATTGTTTACAGTTTCTTTAACATAATGACATGACAAGAAAAGAAATGAATTCAGAACATCGATTACACTAATTTATCGAAAATCGGAAGAAAAAATTATTATATGTACAGTTGTTGTTGTTACAAGCTAACAACACAGAAATCAGAACAAGGCAAAAAAACCTTTTGTGATGATCCAAAGGTTTTATTATTTTGGGATGTGTGTGGAGACTGTGAGAAAATTATGGAATATGTCCTGTGAATCAGTGTGCCTTACCTCTGATATTCACAATATTTATTGCCATCTTCCTAACATCCAGAAATTTAGTTCTAAAGAAAACCCTATTCATGAGAGACGACATGCAGCATGACATCCAAAATACTGATTTCTCTATCATGTGCAACTACATCTATTAATCATTGGTGTAATTCTTTGAAATCTTCACCAGAAATGACTTCACAACACATGGTAACACATTTCCCTGTTACACTATTGTTTATTACTGCTGGTATCACTGAAAGAGCTGTGTCAGTGTCAGTTTTACAGCAAATGTGTCAGTTTAAATCAGTTGTTCCTGTCTGGAAACACAATATTGGAAAGCAGCATGTGTACTTAGTAAACTTCATGTTCTCATACACAACCTATCGAAATTTATTCCATACTTCATTGTTTGGATCCACCATATTTACTTCTTCAATGTGTATGCATTGGTTTCAGTCTTACTTCTCACTGCATTGGCTTTCTCATGCTACAGGATCATTCATGCACAAAGCAGAAGACAGTACTGGAGATAATCAGGGACTGTAGACACATTTAACACGTTTGGAGTGAAAACTATTTAGGGCTGACAAAAGAAATTTGACTTTTACTGGAATAATGGATAGAAACAACACAATCATGACACATGAACATTTGTGCCACACCAGGATGCAAACAAAAATTTTTCATTTTATGCCATTTGTTGCCTTGACTGCTTGGGTTATCAGTGTGTGTTCCCTATTAATTTCCATATTCTGGAAACTGCAGACTAGTGTATCCAGTATGTTACTCTTCCTTGCTTCTAGATCTACTGTATTTGTGAGGGACACAAGACATTACAGTCCATCTGCATGAGAGGCTGGTATGCTGTCAGGCACATATATTTATATAGGTGTGGCACCCATTCCTTCAGAATAGATAGGCTGAAACTATCAAATCTCACATTTTGTACTCGCTTACTCAGTTGGGTGGGACTCCAACCCCTGTGTGATTCATCTGTGAACTGCAGTTTCCTACTCATGTTGTACTTTCCTATGGCTGCAGTCAGGTGTCTTGTGGTGAAACTATTTAGTAAAATGTGGTATTATCTTCCACGTCTTATCTTCCGTACATCCTCCCAAAATGTATTAAAAGTACTTTAAAATTTGGATTGTGTGTCATTGCTACACCACATGTTTAATAACTTTCCATTTTACTTTTGACTTAACAAATAATTTAATTCTTTCATCTTTACATTTATGAACTACACTTAAACACCACCTTCATTCATTCAGTATAAAAGAGAGACAATGATTTCCAATTTTCCCCTTCCGTATCTCACAATAACTGTCCTTTGGAAGCCCATGTATCTGCAGCACAGTGTGGTGACCCACAGAATACCTATTTCTACAGCTGGGCAGGTACTTTCTCATGAAAGCTGCTGCAATAGCTATCCTGTGCTGAAGGTTAATATTGGCCCCTGACATAAATCACCACACATAAAATAGAAATAAAACTAATGAACAACATCTGCACATTTATGTTCAACAGGTTCTATTAGGTTGCTATTTACATGATGATGTATAAGTAATTCCATTTTTGAAAATGTCATTCATTGTTAACAATGCATAGGTATGTGCATCACTCCTGGAGTGATATGTATATGCACAGTCCAGAAAAGTTGTATCCCAATGGACTCATTTTATTTGTCTTTTTTCTTTTTTTATTACACAAATGGCATGATACTGATTACTGTTTCTTACTAATGGCATCTGACATTAGTTACAGGGCCAGTATACCATTGTGTGTTTTAAAATATATGTATATCTGTCATTGCAACCATTTAGGAATAGTAGGAGCAGCATGTCAGTAAAGCAATACATAAAGTTCTTAAAAGATGTTTCCCTTTGTACAACCGTAGGCACAGCTGAACCACAGCAGCTTCCCACACAAGAGGCTGGAAGCAATACTGAAGCTGGGGCCAGGACAGCTACAGATGTGCTCAGTGAGTAACAGAAATAGCCCACAGTGGGAGGCTTGTGTTCCTACTCTATACACCAGTGAATGAAATGTATCTGGACACTTATTAGTGGACATTAAGACTGTGTGTGTCCACCCTTCCCCTTTATGATGGCTTGAACTCCTCTGGGGGCACTTTCAGTGAGATGTCTTAATCTGTTAGAACGAATGGCAGCGCATTCTTCCTCTAGGGCTGAAACCAGAGAAAGTACAGATGTTGGGTGCTGGATTTAGAGTGAAGTCACCTTTCTAACTCATCCCAGAGGTGTTCCATTCAATTCAGGGTGGCACATGGGGCAGGAAAGGTCACTTTAGGAGTGCCACATCCACAAACCATTGCGTCACAATGCTGCTACATGACAAGTGGCATTTTTGAAACAATTCAAGCAATCATTGCCTCTGAATTGTTCCTCTGCTGAATATAGTACACAATACTGCCAAATATGTACTTGTTCTTCTACATTTGACATTTCCTAAAGTGTGATAAGGAGAGAACAAATTAATAAGGAGAAATTGCATGCTGTAATACTGCCTTCCTGCACTTCATTGTTGGCATGAAAGATGACACGTAATGTTCACATTGGATTCAACAAACCCAAATTCATCCATTGGATTACTGTGGGGTATTGTCTCCAAAAGTCCACTGTCCTGTGGTCATTGCTCTTTACACTACCTGGAGAATGGCTTAATGTTGAGAACAGAAATGTGTGATTTTCAGAAGCTGCTCAGCCATTGTGACTAGTTTCTTGTAACTCCCTGTGCACAGACCACTTATTAGTGGACATTAAGACTGTGTGTGTCCACCCTTCCCCTTTATGATGGCTTGAACTCCTCTGGGGGCACTTTCAGTGAGATGTCTTAATCTGTTAGAACGAATGGCAGCGCATTCTTCCTCTAGGGCTGAAACCAGAGAAAGTACAGATGTTGGGTGCTGGATTTAGAGTGAAGTCACCTTTCTAACTCGTCCCAGAGGTGTTCCATTCAATTCAGGGTGGCACATGGGGCAGGAAAGGTCACTTTAGGAGTGCCACATCCACAAACCATTGCGTCACAATGCTGCTACATGACAAGTGGCATTTTTGAAACAATTCAAGCAATCATTGCCTCTGAATTGTTCCTCTGCTGCATATAGTACACAATACTGCCAAATATGTACTTGTTCTTCTACATTTGACATTTCCTAAAGTGTGATAAGGAGAGAACAAATTAATAAGGAGAAATTGCATGCTGTAATACTGCCTTCCAGCACTTCATTGTTGGCATGAAAGATGACACGTAATGTTCACATTGGATTCAACAAACCCAAATTCATCCATTGGATTACTGTGGGGTATTGTCTCCAAAAGTCCACTGTCCTGTGGTCATTGCTCTTTACACTACCTGGAGAATGGCTTAATGTTGAGAACAGAAATGTGTGATTTTCAGAAGCTGCTCAGCCATTGTGACTAGTTTCTTGTAACTCCCTGTGCACAGACCTTTTCTTATGGGACTGCTAGTAGCATATCAAAACTAAGTGACCACAGCAGCTATATTTTACCACCACCCACCACAATGTTAGACACCCCCTGTCCAGCAGCACATTAGGTCTGCCCAGACTTCATTTAGCTTTTAATAATTTTTTTCATAATGTAGGGCCACACTCATAATATATTTCCTTATATTGCCATTAGACTGTTGTTTATTTGCAGTGTTACATTTACACTTACACGAACATGATTTTGTCTTCAAAGTGCCATTATCAAGTGTTTTAAGTGTTATACAGTGCCTAAGGTGGCATACTCTCATATTTCAAATACACTATTAGATACATTGTCTAAGGGTCGATATTTCTGGTAAAACCTGCTGCTTTGTTTCATCTGTGACTATACCATCTAGACTGAATGACAGTTGGCCAACTGTCATTCAGTCAAGATGGTATACTCAGTGATGAAACAAAGCAGGTAGGCTTTACCAAAAATATCAACCCTTAGACAATGTATCTAATAGTGTGTTTTAAATAAGAGTATGCCATATTGGTCACTGTATAAAACTTAACACTTGATAATGGCAGTTTGAAGCCGAAATCATGATCATGTAAGTGTAAATGTAACACTGCAAATAAACAACAGTCTAATGGCAGTACTGGCTTTAAAGTCATTTAGCCTTGTTTTTTACTTAATATTCCCTCTTCACTGTCACATCCATGACTGTTGACTTGTGCAAATTCAGGAGGGTTGAAATGCCTTCCTGTTTTAATTATTCAGGTGACATCCAAAGACAAATCCATGTTAAATGTGCTGAGCTCTCCTGACTGACCAAGTCTGCCATTACTGCTCCTTAACTGATAAAGCAGTACCACCTGGCACCTTCTGTAATGGTAGGTCCACCTCTTCAGAAATATAGTGGTCAATTCTGCCCTAAATAAGTGTCCAGGTGCTTTGATCAGATAGTGTTTGGTAATTCTTATTTGTGATATCTGTAACCCCTTAGTCATCTGGCCACACTAAAATGAATTAGAATTGACAAATTACAATATGTTTTATTGCAATAATGTTCATTAATATTGAGAAGTTCAATCTGGAGCAAGTAGATACTGACTTACAAAATTGAAAGTTTGTGTGGATAGCAGTGGAGAAATGAAAGCAGAGAATTACCTAGAGAGACAGGGAAACAAAATGATCAGGGAACAGACTGGAGTAGGAGACTTCGTGGGAAGGAAGTGGTGTGGCATGCATTTGGGGAATGGGCTGCAGATGGGATGAGAGAAATACATCCTGTAATAGTGAAGAGGAGAAAAACTGCGGTGATAATCTGACTAAATGGGGAGTGGACATGCGTATAGCTTGTGACTGGAATACCAGGAGAAGTCTGGAGGGAGGCTTTGTCCAACAGTGGGGCTCCAGTGATGATGCTAGTAGAAAAAATTAGGAAGATTGGAATTTCAAAATTGAACATCTATGTGCAACCCAGTAAGGTAGTAACTGAAATGAAATATTGGGGTGTGAATCTGGTTTATAACTGGCCCTAGCTGTTAAGTGAAATACTACCATATGAAGTGCTTGGTACTAACATTTTTCAGAGGCTCCCTCAACCATATTGTGATCAGTCAGATGTAAGCATCCCATCAACACATTTGTTTCAGTGTCCTTAGGACTATAGGAATGTCCCATTTCTGTGGGGAAATGTTTTTGCTTTGTTGGTACAGTAGTGTGTACAGTATGTTTCATAGAAAGAGCTTCCAATCTTTCGCTTTGGTTTCTGTAAGTGACAGTCTGTGAAGATACACATTATCTGTTGCATTATTTGCTATCTATATAGTGTTAAACATATATATATATATTCATTGATAACATTTTCTTGAAGAGAACAGGTGTCCATCTCTCTTAATCAGAAGGTTAAGAGAAATAAAAATTTTCATCATTTCTTCACATTCAAAACTACATTCCTATACTTATAATAGCGACCACAGCTAATTCTGATCATCATTCATTGGACAACATGTCTGGTATTGCAGTAATAGACTATACAAACCAACCTTGCTAATTAATCCATGTATATGCTTATGAGAACCATATAAAAATCCCAACTGTAAATGGGGTTAGCACTCAAAAACGTAGATATATGGTTTCCCATGTACTATTTTTCTTACTTACTGTGAGATGGGGCACTGGAGACAGTTGTATTATTTTTATTTTGTCTTGGGTGTCCTGATAGCTTTTTGGAGTCTTCAGTTGCTACAGTCCTTCTTGGAGGTATCTGTTGTCATTCTTCGTTGGGGGGGGGGGGTTTATATAAAGAAGCCTCTCAGCAGAAAATAAGGTTTCTGTGATCTATGTTACGATAAGAGAGCTAATCATCTCTGAAATGAAGGTGCTGGGAGTAAATAGTGTAATGTAAACAGCTGTAGCATAGCACACAGGACAAATGGGTTGACATTGAAAAGAATGGCTGATAAGTAACCAGAGGTTATGTACATACTGTATCAGTTCTTGTTCCCTTCTTCTATTTCAGGTGACACTCCATCTGAACATAAATGTTTCATTATATGACTTCCAGTACAGTTTGTTTCTAGACCAATCTGTTCATCTTTGTGCCTCACATCTCTACAGGGAGACCAGCAGAAAACTTGCTTATGCCATCTGCAACCGATTCTCCTGGCCACATGTCCCAAGTATTGTGGGTGATGAATGCACAAAAGAAATGTGCTCAAGGAGCAATGAGTGGCAGCCCTTCATTGCAACATGGAAGGTACATAATGTTGAGCAAGTGAAACAGTTTCCTAGTGAAGGCAACATAAAAATTGTCCTGATGTGCTTTGAGTGTCACCAACACAGTGAACCTGCTTGAAGGTACAAATTGAGCACTGGCAGCTGCACTTGGGGTGTCCTAGATTCCAATGATATATGCTGCACTCAGAGGAATAGTTGTGACTGGACCGACAGCAAAATATAGGGAACTGTCACCTCAATGAATTAGATGGCAGTGCCATCCAGGAGGCACAGACCTTAAACAAAACTACAGGAATCAGGCAAGGACATGATTAAGGAAAACTGTTGCGTGGCTCAAGGCAGCTTGATCTGGTGAGGCTACGCTTGTGGCAAAATTTCCAGTATCAGGGAAGAGGAGTGACAGTGAAAGACAACTGAGGATCCACAATCGGTGCCCTGGAGAAGAGGCTGGCACTCAGGAGATGACAAAGATTGGAGATGACCAGGGTCAAATGGCAATGACCTGAGGCTGGGTGATGGCATGCTGCGAAGGTGCCTGTTGGAGAAGAAACCCATTGTGTTACAGATGCTACAGTGAAACTCAGAATATTTGGGTGGGGAAGGAAGTAGTGACCCCAAGAATGGGTGCAGAGCAGCAGCAATGGGTGGGAAGCTTGAGGGAATGAAGGGCCACTTGTTTGGAGGAGACAAGAAGTGGACAGTATTGATAGATGTGGATGGATATTTGCCACCATTGTACTGACCCCTGCAGGTCTGGGGGTTAGAATAGCCCCAATGTATTCTTGCTCATCATAAGAGGCAACTAAAAGGAGTCCCACATGTTTTGGCCTCATGTGGTGGTCACTTTTAGGGTTTGAACATTTTTCAAAATTTTCCCAAAGAGTGAGCCAATTGGGGAAGGGCGCCTTAAAAGATGCATAGTGTCCATCGTGCACTGAGACATTTAGCCCACTTCGTCGTGGCATTGCAGTCCCACTCATTCTCCATCTCTTGGGCAAGGGCACCTTTGGGTGTGTTTCCCTCCATCCACTATGCAGTGTCCTTTTCAGCACTGATGACGACCATAGACTCACTTGCACCTCATATCCAGCATGGTAGCCAGTCTGTTGTTGTGGGCCACCATGTAGCCTGTTGGTTGTAGCCCCCTGACCCCACAGAGTTCACTCTGCTCATGCCTTTGCCATTAACGCCCCACGTATGCCAAGGAATAGTTCCCTGTCACCCTGGGCCATCGGGACTCACGGCAGTGGCATCGTGACAGGTGGCCCTGGCTGCGGCTAGGTGGCACACAAGGGGATGGGCATTGGAGTGGGTGGCATCAGGGCTGATGACGTGCCATGAAGTGTAGTAAGTCTTTAAGCAGTCGAGGTCTAATTTCAATGTGTAGAAGTATGACCCCAAATCGTTCTCCTCCCTGGACACACCATGGGAGGAATGCCAGGCTAAGGATGGCAACAAAGCTTATTCACCCCAGTAACTTGTATGTACAATACTTTATGGGGAATTTTCCATGTCAATGAAGCCTCAGTTTTCTGTGGAGAGTTAGACAAGTTTGGGGAGGTGGAGGGTTTGTCCAAAATGTGCTCTGGGTCAGTCTTGAGAAAAACAGCATCCTCCGTCCAGTCATGGGCATTACTAACTTGCAACACCATTGGGGGATGTTTGTTACCATCACGCCACATAACAGCTTAAATATGGTCAAGGGTATTATACTCCATAGGGACCTTCATTTGCAGTCTGACGATGAGATGCACGCCAATTTAGAGCAACAAGGTGTTCATTTCACCTGGCGCATTCACCGGTGTCAAAGGGATAATCAGGTTGCCACCGGTGGCTTCATCTTGGCCTTCGAGGGTCAAGGTGATGGTCTACCACTGTGATGTCAAGCCATATATCCCTCCCCCGATGTGGTGCTTTAAGTGTTGGAAGCTTGGCCATATGTCTTCCTGCTGTACTTCCAGCATCACGTGTTGAGATTGTGGATGTGCATCACATCCCAGTACACCTTGTGTCCAGCCTCCCATCTGCATCAACTGTGGAGAGCAGCATTCACCTTGCTCCCCAGCCTGCATGATTTTGAAGAGAGAGAGGAAAATAATGGAATGCAAGACCCTTAACTGACCAACCTACACTGAGGCTGTGCATATGTGCATATGACATTGACTTAAGCTGCTGCTGCTATGGCAACAGTTTTAGCACCTTCTGTTCTGCTGTGTACCTCTGAGCCGTAAGACTTCACCTGCCTGCTTGATGGTGGTGGGCACTTCCCTCCCTGTTGCTCCCCCACTTCTCAGCTGGAGAAGCAAAGTCTTCTTTGGTTCCTCTTGCTAGTAAGGGGTCACTTGGGTCACTCCCTTCCCAGGTTCCTACCAGTGGCAAAGCAGACACCCGCCAGTGGATGAAGCAATGACAGGTAGCTGGTTGTAGGGCATCACGGTCCTCTGTCCATGAGATTGACTCAGTGAAGCCCTCAGAGCTAGAGAAACCAAAGGAGCAGTGAGAGAGCCAAAAAGTGGTAGTCCCCCAAGAACTCGAACCTTGCAGTGGCACCCATACCTCTACTCCATAAAAGCTCTGTGTCTGAGGATGGTTGAGAATCTGGTGTCCCCTGAGAACCTAGATCTCTCTAGGTCCTCAGACACAATGCATATTGATTGCACAGGTACTTGGTGGCAGCCAGTGACGCCGTGGTGTAGCCTGCCTCACTGAGTGTTTCATGCCTTCCCTGCCTCATACATCGTCATATTCCAGTGGAATTGTGGTGCTTATTTTCTCCACCTGGCTTAGCTGTGGCAATTGTTAAGCTTCACACCTGCTTTCAGCATTGCCCTCCAGGAAACCTGGTTCCCAGCAATGTGGAACCCTGCTTCTGTGGCAATAGGGGATATTACAAGCACTGTAACAAATATACTGTCTGGAGTTTGTCTATGTCCTGGATTCAGTATGTAGTGAACCTGTGCCCCTTCACACTCTTAAAGCTGTGGCTGTTAGGATAAGGACACTGCAGGAAATAACTGTCTGCAACGTATATCTCCTTCCAGATGGTGCAGTAGCCCTAAACATTTTAGTTGCACTCATTGATAAACTCTGTAAACTTTTCCTACTTTTGGAGATGTTAATGCCTATAAACCATTTTGGGATGCCACTATGCCTACTGGCAGAAACAGAGAGGTCGAAAATTTACTGTCCAAGCTCGACCTCTGCCTCCTAAATATTGGGGCCCCCACACATTTCAGCGTGGCTCATGGTACTTACTTGGCCCTTGATTTATCAATTTTGCAGCCCAGGACTTCTTCCATCTGTCCACTGGAGAGCCGATGGTGACTTGGGGTTGTAGTGACCACCCTCCCATCTTCCTTTCACTACCCCAGCACCCTGACAACGGATGACTACCCAGATGGGTTTTAAACAAGGTATCCTCGAAACTTTGACTTCTGCTGTCACCACTGAATCTCCCCCACATGGTACCATCGATTTGGTAGTTGAGCTGGTTACCAGAACAATCGTTTCTGTGGCAAAAAACGCGATTCCTTGTTCCTTAGGGTGCCCCGGCGGAAGGCTGTACCTTGGCGGTCGCTGAAAGTAGCTGAGGGCATTCAATAGTGCAGGTGGGCTCTACAGCGACATAAACAGCACCCTTCTCTGGAGCACCAAACCGCATTTAATTGGCTCCATGCCAGCATTCATCAGCTTATAAAAAGACGAAAACAGGAGCATTGGGAGAGGTATGTCTTGACCATTGTGCGCCATATGTCACCTTCCCGAGTCTAGACCAAGATCAGATCTGTTTTTGGGTACAGACCTCAGCAGGTGCCCTTGTCATTCACACCGATGCCGTATTACCTATGATGCAAATGTGATTGCCGAGCACTTCGCTCAGCACTATGCTCAAGCCTCTGTGTTGGAGAATTACTCCCCATCCTTTCGTGCCCTCAAATGGTTGATGGAAGGGAAAGTCCTCTTGTTTACTACATGCCACAGTGAACCCTTTAACACACCTCTGAGTGCGAGCTCCTCAGTGCCCTTGCACATTGCCCCAACACAGCTTCTGGGCCAGATCGGATCTACAGTCAGATAATTAAACATCTCTCATCCAATTACACGTGACATCTCACCATCTTCAGCTGGGTCTGGTGCAATGGCATCTTTCCATAGCAATGGCAGGAGAGCACCATCATTCCCTTGCTCCAACCCAGTAAAAACCCACTTTATGTGGATAGCTACCAGCCCACCAATATTCTTCGTAAGCTGCTAGAATGTATGGTGTGTCAGCCGTTGCGTTGGGTCCTGGAGTCACGTGGCGTTCTGGCTCCATGCCAGGGCAGTTTCCACCAGGGTCGCCGTACCACTGATAATCCTGTGTCCCTCATATTCTTGCCACATTACATGAGTGGGGTCTTCAGGGCCCGCTCTCGATTTTTATCCAAAATTTCCTGTCGCTCCATATGTTCAAAGTTGGTGCCTCCCATAGTTACCCCCCATAACCAGAAGAATGGGGTCACCACAGAGCTCTGTCCCCCCTGCGGGTCCGGGGGTTAGAATAGGCCCGACGTATTCCTGCCTCTCGTAAGAGGCAACTAAAAGGAGTCCCTCCACCTCAAGGGGGTAGTTAGCACCTGCGTCCAGAGACGGATGGTTCCACGACCTATATTTGCGGTCATTTTGGTTTTTCACTTCTTCTGGTCTCTTCCTTCCTTTGGTTGGTTCCTTTCTTTGTTCTTCTCCATCTCACTGTCTTTCTTACTCTTTCCCTTGCCTTCTTCTCCTTGCCTTCTTCTCCTTGCCTCCTTCTCCTTGCATTCTTCTCCTTGCCTTCTCTGGTCTCCGCCTCTGCGTTTGAGACAGTCTCTCTCCCTCTCTCCCTTCTTTTTCCTCTTCTTCCTTCCTCCCTGTGCGTGCCTGAAGGCCGACCCACATGTTAGCATGCGTAGCCAGTGACGGGGTAACGTGTAATTCCCCACCCTGGGTAGACAAGTAAGGCACGCACGTACCCCCTGGTAAAGGCCAGGCCCAGGGAGGGGTGATTGCCTGAGCTGACACCTTCCGACCATTCCGATTGGTCCCTCCCTCCGTCCGTTTCTCGGGAGGCGTGACCTGAGGTGTAAACATTCAACTAAGGTGGGAGTGCCCTCTGAGAGGGTCCCCACAAGGAAGGAGCACGCCATCGGAGACGTTGGCCATCATGGGGGATTCCTCTGCAATGGATTTCTCCTCTCTCTCGACTTCTGCCCACAAACGGAAACTTGACCAGCCACCAGTGACAAAAGTAATACCGCCTGCCCCACAGTTCCTCGTAGTTTCTCGATCTGAGGACGGAAAGGATTTTTCTTCTGTCAACCCTTTCGTTATCCAGAAGGGCTTAGATGCCATAGCCAGATGTGTCAAGTCCTGTACCAGGTTGCGTAACGGTACCTTGTTACTTGAAACCGAGAGTGCCTTTCAGGCACTAAAACTGCTTCAGGCCACACTCCTGTACATGTTCCCAGTCCGGGTGGAGGCTCACCGCACTTTGAATTCGTCTCGTGGTGTGGTATATACTAGATCACTCGACGGATTGACTGACGAGGAAATTGTCTTTCCTCGCTGTGCAGGGCGTGACAGCTGTCCATAGGGTCATGAAAGAGGTCAACAATGACCTTCTACCGACCCGGACACTTTTCTTGACCTTTGATAGTGTTCAGCTGCCGTCACGCATCAAAGCTGGCTACGAGGTTATTTCTGTTCGCCCCTATGTCCCGACACCTACGCGCTGCTACCAGTGTCAGCGTTTTAATCACACTCGCCAGTCTTGTTACAATGCGGCTAAATGTGTCACTTGTGGCAGGGATGCCCATGAGGGTGACTGTCCACCTCCGTCTCCTTATTGTGTGAACTGTCAGGGTGACCATACAGCATCCTCACACGACTGTCCCATCTACAAGGAAGGACACTGTATACAGGAAATTCGGATCAAAGAGAAAGTGTGCACCTCGGCTGCTCGCAAGCTATTTGCTAGTAGGAAGCCCACGCTGCTCCCAGCGGGGAAATACAGTACTGTCCTCGCCTCTCCTCGGACTACCAGGGAGGTGGCGACGCAGACATGCGATCTGACTTTCAGCACTACAGTCGTCCATTCAGCCAGTGCTAAGATCGCCCGGTTGATATCTCCTCTTACTCCAGTCACCCCTCAGACACAAGCACCTTCATCAGCTTCTGCCAAAACGAAGACCCAGAAGTCAGATGCACGGGCCTTCAGGAAGGAACCGTCCCGTGCAGACTTCCTACGTACCTCGAACTCCCAGCCGTCGACCAGTACTTCCACTAAACGACCTTCCAAGAAGGCTCATAGGAAGTACAGTTCCCCTTCTCCGCCACGGCGCATTTCTTCTCCAGCGCCACCCAGCGGTTGCCGCACCAGGCCATCATCCGTTTCGCCTGGCTGCACCGCTGGTAGCCGAACATCTGGCCGTTCACCAGCGGAGGAAGCTCCCCCTCTCGTCCATCTTCACAAGATGGTCGATGACCCTATAGAACCAATGGACGATGACTGTCTGCCTATTGACAGCGGCGGCAGTGCTCGCTCGAAGCCAGGCCCTCGGCAGCCTTCGAGGTGACCCCTTCTTGCTTTTTCTTCTCATGATGGCACTTCTTCACTGGAATATTCGTGGCATTCACTCCAACCAAAAGGACTTGAAGTTGCTGCTCCACTTGCACCGTCCGCTCGTCGTAGCCCTCCAGGAAACGAAGCTACACCCATGCAATCAAATTGCCTTGGCACACTACACCTCTGTGCGTTTTGACCTAACCCTGTGGCAGGTGTTCTGGCTCATGGCGGGGTTATGTTGCTGGTCTGGGATGATGTTTACTACAATCCCATCACATTGTACACCGGCCTGCAGGCAGTTGCCGTCCGAATTACTCTCCCCACTTTTACATTTTCCATTTGTACCGTTTACACTCCATCATCGTCTGCTGTTACTAGGGCAGACATGATGCAAATTATTGCTCAGCTCCCTGCACCATTTTTGTTAACTGGAGACTTCAATGCCCACTATCCCCTTTGGGGCTCTCCAGCATCCTGCCCGAGGGGCTCCCTGTTAGCAGACCTTTTCAACCAGCTCGATCTTGTCTGCCTCAATACTGGCGCCCCTACTTTTCTTTCGGACACATCTCACACCTATTCCCATTTAGACCTCTCTATATGTACTCCCCAACTTGCACGCCGGTTTGAGTGGTATGCACTTTCTGATACATATTCGAGCGACCACTTCCCGTGTGTTATCCATCTCCTGCAGCATACCCCCTCTCCGTGCTTCTCTAATTGGACCATCTCCAAGGCAGACTGGGGGCTCTTCTCTTCCAGGGCGACCTTTCAGGATTAAACCTTTACAAGCGGCGCTCGTCAGGTCGCACACCTCACGGAAGTCATTCTCGCTGCTGCTGAATATTCCATCCCTCACCCTCCTTCTTCTCCACGTCGCGTACCGGTACCCTGGTGGACCGCAGCATGTAGCGATGCTTTACGTGCTCGTCGACGTGCTTTACGCACATTTAAACGCCACCCTACAGTGGCGAATTGTATCAATTATAAACGATTACGTGCTCAGTGTCGTCGTATTATCAAAGAAAGCAAGAAAGCCAGCTGGCCTGCTTTCACAAGCACCTTCAACAGTTTTACTCCTTTTTCTGTTGTCTGGGGTAGCCTGCGCCGGCTATCTGGCACTAAGGTCCACTCACCAGTTTCTGGCTTGAAGGTCGCGAATGACGTCCTTGTGGCCCCTGAGGCTGTCTCCAATGCCTTCGGCCGCTTTTTCGCAGAGATTTCGAGCTCCGCTCATTACCACCCTGCCTTCCTCCCCCGCAAACAGGCAGAGGAGGCTAGGCCACCTAACTTCCGCTCCTCGAATTTTGAAAGTTATAATGCCCCATTCACCATGCGGGAACTCGAAAACGCACTTGGCCGATCACGGTCCTCCACTCCAGGGCCAGATTCTATTCATATTCAGATGCTGAAGAACCTTTCTCCTGCGGGTAAAGGTTTTCTTCTTCGTACATACAATCGCATCTGGATTGAGGGACATGCTCCCGCATGCTGGCGCGAGTCTATTGTTGTCCCGATTCCTAAGCCGGGGAAGGACAGGCACTTGCCTTCCAGTTATCGACCTATCTCGCTTACCAGCTGTGTCTGTAAAGTGATGGAGCGAATGGTTAACTCTCGATTGGTTTGGCTGCTCGAGTCTCGACGCCTACTTACCAATGTACAATCTGGATTTCGTAGGCGCCGCTCGGCTGTTGACCATCTGGTTACCTTGTCGACCTTCATTATGAATAACTTCTTGCGGAAGCGCCCGACCGCGGCTGTGTTCTTTGATTTGGAGAAGGCTTACGACACCTGTTGGAGGGCGGGCATTCTCCGCACCATGCATACATGGGGCCTTCGCGGTCGCCTCCCTCTTTTTATTCGTTCCTTTTTAATGGATCGACAGTTCAGGGTACGTGTGGGTTCTGTCCTGTCCGACACCTTTCGCCAGGAGAATGGGGTGCCACAGGGCTCAGTTTTGAGCGTCGCTCTCTTCGCCATAGTGATCAATCCAATAATGGATTGCCTCCCAGCTGATGTATCAGGCTCCCTTTTCGTGGACGATTTTACCATATATTGCAGCGCGCAGTGTACACGTGTCCTGGAGCGCTGTCTTCAGCGTTCTCTTGACCGTCTTTACTCCTGGAGTGTCGCCAATGGCTTCCGTTTTTCTGCCGAGAAGACGGTCTGTATTAACTTCTGGCGCTACAAAGAGTTTCTCCCACCGTCCTTACGACTCGGTCCCGTTGCTCTCCCAATCGTGGAGACAACCAAATTTTTAGGCCTTACATTTGACAGGAAACTTAGCTGGTCTCCACATGTGTCATATTTGGCCGCCCGTTATACCCGTTCTTTAAATGTCCTCCGTGTTCTCAGTGGTATGTCGTGGGGAGCGGATCGAACCGTCCTACTTCGTCTATATCGGTCGATCGTCCGCTCCAAGCTGGATTATGGGAGCTTCGTATACTCCTCTGCACGGCCATCCATCTTACGCCGCCTCACCTCCATACAACATCGGGGTTTACGACTTGCGATCGGAGCATTTTATACCAGTCCCGTAGAGAGTCTTCATGCTGACGCTGGCGAATTGCCACTCACCTACCGGCGCGATATACTGCTTTGTCGGTATGCCTGTCGGCTACTGTCAATGCCCGACCATCCGTCTTATCGTTCCTTTTTTGACGACTCTCTTGACTGTCAATACGGGTTGTATGTCTCTGCCCTGCTACCCCCTGGAGTTCGCTTTCGTCGCCTCCTTCAACACCTTAATTTTTCACTCCCTGCAACCTTTTGAGTGGGCGAGAGCCACACGCCACCTTGGCTCCAGGCTCAGGTCCGCGTTCACCTTGACCTCAGCTCGCTCCCAAAAGAGGTCACCCCGGGTTCGGTCTACCACTCCCGTTTTGTCGAAGTTCGTTCGAAGTTCATTAATATGACCTTCATTTATACAGATGGCTCTAAGACCAATGACGGGGTCGGGTGTTCCTTTATTGTCGAGGCACAAAGTTTCAAATACCGGTTCCATGGCCATTGTTCGGTCTTCACAGCTGAGCTCTTTGCCCTCTACCAGGCTGTTCTTTACATCTGCCGCCACCGACATTCTGCTTATGTCATCTGCTCAGATTCCCTGAGCGCCATCCAGAGCCTCAGTGATCCGTACCCGGTTCACCCTTTCGTACACCGGATCCAACGCTCTCTTCAGCAGCTGGTGGACGTCGGTTCTCCAGTTAGCTTTATGTGGGTTCCTGGCCATGTCGGTATCCCTGGGAACGAAGCTGCAGATGCTGCGGCCAAGGCTGCGGTCCTCCAGCCTCGGACAGCTTCTTGTTGTGTCCCTTCGTCCGATTTTAGCAGGGTCATTTGTCGGCGCATCTTATCGCTGTGGCATGCCGATTGGGCTGCACTTACCGACAACAAGCTTCGGGCCTTAAAACCTCTTCGCGTGGCTTGGACGTCCTCCTCACGCCCTTCTCGGCGGGAGGAGGTCGTTTTAGCCCGGTTAAGAATTGGACACTGCCGGTTCAGCCATCGCCATCTGCTGACGGCTGCGCCGGCGCCGTTCTGCCCATGTGGGCACTTGCTGACGGTTAGACACATTTTAATGTCCTGTCCAGATCTTAACACACTGCGCCTTGATCTTAACCTACCAAATACTTTCGAAGCCATTTTAGCAGATGACCCACGAGCAGCTGCTCGTGTTCTTCGTTTTATCAATTTGACAAACCACGCTAAGGACATTTGATGATGCTGTTTTTTAATCCTATGCCTGTCAGTCTGTCTTTTATCGTGTTTTCCCTTTTAGTTGTTGTGGTCAACTTGTGCCTCGCGGTGCATTCTTAGAGTAGTCAGGGCGCTAATGACCATTGAAGTTGTGCGCCCTAAAACCACAAAAAAAAAAAAATCACCAGTTTCTGGCTTGATGGTCGCGAATGATATCCTTGTGGCCCCTGAGGATGTCGCCAATGCCTTCGGCCGCTTTTTCGCATAGGTTTCGAGCTCCGCTCATTACCACCCTGCCTTCCTCCCCCGAAAACAGGCCGAGGAGGCTAGGTCACCTAACTTCCGCTCCTCAAATAGTGAAAGTTGTAATGCCCCATTCACCATGCGGGAACTCGAAAACGCACTTGCCCGGTCACGGTCCTCTACTCCAGGGCCTGATTCTATTCATATTCAGATGCTGAAGAACCTTTCTCCTGTGGGTAAAGGTTTTCTTCTTCGTACTTACAATCGCATCGGGATTGGGGGGCATGATCCCGCATGCTGGCGCGAGTCTATTGTTGTCGCGATTTCTAAGCCGGGGAAGGACAAGCACTTGCCTTCCAGTTATCGACCCATCTCGCTTACCAGCTGTGTCTGTAAGGTGATGGAGCGAATGGTTAACTCTCGTTTGGTTTGGTTGCTCGACTCTAGACGCCTACTTACCAATGTACAATGTGGATTTCATAGGCGCCGCTCTGCTGTTGACCATCTGGTTACCTTGTCGACCTTCATTATGAATAACTTCTTGCGGAAGTGCCCGACCGCGGCTGTGTTCTTTGATTTGGAGAAGGCTTACGACACCTGTTGGACAGCGGGCATTCTCCACACCATGCATACATGAGCCCTTCATGGTCGCCGCCCTCTTTTTATTCGTTCCTTTTTAATGGATCGACAGTTAAGGGTACGTGTGGGTTCTGTCCTGTCGGACACCTTTCGCTAGGAGAATGGGGTGCCACAGGGCTCAGTTTTGAGCGTCGCTCTCTTCGCCATAGTGATCAATCCAATAATGGATTGCCTCCCAGCTGATGTATCGGGCTCCCTTTTTGTGGATGACTTTGCCTTCTACTGCAGCGTGCAGCATACATGTTTCCTGGAGCGCTGTCTTCAGCTTTGTCTTGACCGTCTTTGCTCCTGGAGTTTCGCCAATGGCTTCCGTTTTTCTGCTGAGAAGACGGTCTGTATTAACTTCTAGTGCTACAAAGAGTTTCTCCCACCGTCCTTACGACTTGGTTCTGTTGCTCTCCCATTCGTGGAGACAACAAAATTTTTAGGTCTTACATTTGACAGGAAACTTAGCTGGTCTCCAGATGTGTCATATTTGGCTGCCCGTTATACCCATTCCCTAAATGCCCTCCGTGTTCTCAGCGGTACATCGTGGGCAGTGGATCGAACAGTCCTACTTCGCCTATATCGGTCCATCGTCCGCTCAAAGCTGGATAATGGGAACTTTGTATATTCCTCTGCACGGCCGTCCATCTTACCCCTCCCCAACTCTATACAACATCGGAGGTTACATCTTGTGATCGGAGTGATCTATACTAGTCCCATTGAGAGTCTTCATGCTGAAGCCGGTGAATTGTCACTAACCTACCAGCACGATATACCGCTTTGTCGGTGTTCCTGTCGGCTACTGTTACTGCTCGACCACCCGTCTTATCGTTCGTTTTTTGACGACTCTCTCGACCGTCAATACAGGTTGTATGTCTCTGCCCTGCTACTCCCTGGAGTTCGCTTTCGTCACCTCCTTCAACACCTTGATTTTTCACTCCCTGCAACCTTTCGAGTGGGCGAGAGCCACACTCCACCTTTCCTCCAGGCTCAGGTTCGCGTTCACTTTGACCTCAGCTCGCTCTCAAAGGAGGTTACCCCTGGTTCGGTATACCACTCCCGTTTTGTCGAACTTCATTCGAAGTTCATTAATATGACCTTCATTTATACAGATGGCTCTAAGACCAATGATGGGGTCAGGTGTTCAATTATTGTCGGGGCACAAAGTTTCAGATACCGGCTCCATGGCCATTGTTCGGTCTTCACAGCTGAGCTCTTTGCCCGCTACCAGGCTGTTCTTTACATCTCCCGCCACTGTCATTCTGCTTATGTCATCTGCTCCGATTCCCTGAGCGCCATCCAGAGCCTCAGTGATCCATATCCGGTTCACCCTTCCGTGCACCGGATCCAACACTCTTTTCAGCAGCTGGTGGATGATGGTTCTCTGGTTACCTTTATGTGGGTTCCTGGCCATGTCGGTATCCGTGGGAACGAAGCTGCAGATGCCACGGCCGAGGCTGCAGTTCTCCAGCCTCGGACGGCTTCTTGTTGTGTCCCTTCGTCAGGTTGTAGCAGGGTCATTTGTCGGCTCATTTTGTTGCTGTGGCAAGCCGATTGTGCTGCACTTACGAACAACAAGCTTCGGGCCTTG
The DNA here is from genome assembly GCF_021461385.2 of Schistocerca piceifrons. NCBI lineage: Eukaryota > Metazoa > Arthropoda > Insecta > Orthoptera > Acrididae > Schistocerca > Schistocerca piceifrons. The sequence goes on along the minus strand of NC_060140.1, from coordinate 47,160,280 downwards.
AAACCTCTTCCCACGGCTTGGACGTCCTCCTCACGCCCTTCTCGGTGGGAGGAGATCGTTTTGGCCCTGTTACGAATTGGACACTGCTGGTTCAGCCATCGCCATCTGCTGACGACTGCGCCGGCGCCGTTCAGCCAACGTGGGAAATTGCTGACGGTTAGCCACATTTTAACGTCCTGTCCGGATTTTACTACACTGCGTCTTGATCTTGGCCTGCCATGTACTCTGGATGCCATTTTAGCGGATGACCCAGGAGCAGCTGCTCACGTTCTTCGTTTTATCAACTTCACAAACCTGTCTAAGGACGTTTGATTATGCTGTTTTTTTTTTAATCCTATGCCTGTTAATACGTCTTTTATAGTGTTGTCCCTTTTAGTTGCTGTTTTAACCTTGTATCTTGCGGTGCATTTCTAACTTAGTCTGGGCGCTAATGACCATTGTAGTTGTGCGCCCTAAAACCACAAAGAAAAGAGCTCTGTATTGTCTGTCTGTATTTTTAGTGGCCATTAACGGTCTAGCAGCAGCTGTTGGGCCACCTGTCTCACCTTCTCTGATGCAGAAGACAACTGCATTTCGTACTGCTGCTCCAGTACTAGTGCTGCTGAGCAGCCCCTACCGGGAGCCATCCACAAGGTGCAGTCATGGGCACCCGCCCACAGCTTCCTATTTCTGGTTGTGAAGTCATGTCATGCATTTCTGTCGACGTCGCACCATTCATCCAGAACTTTACCTTCACGATGATCCACTCACTGTAGTGGAGACTTCGATTCTTAGGACTGGTTTTCGAATCCCAGTTGACTTGGCTACCTTACCATCGTCTTAAGCGGAAGTGCTGGCAGCACCTCAGTGCCCTCCGCTGCCTGAGCAACACAAACTGGGGTGCATATCGCACTACGCTATTGCAGCTCTACAGAGACCTTGTTCAATCCCACCTTCCCTATGGGAGTCCGGTTCATGGTTCGTCAGCACCCTAGCATTGTTTGCACTTGATCTAGTGCACCACTGCGGCGTTAAACTAGTGACAGGAGCTTTTAGGAAGAGTCTGGTGACCAGCATACTGGTGGGGGCTGGAGACCCTCCATTGAAGGTTAGGCATACACAACTGCTCGACAGTTACATTGCACACCTTCATAGTTCTCCTGAGTATCCAAATTACTGTCTACTCTTCCCAACCATGGCATTTCATCTTCCACATCTACGTCCCAGGTCAGCACTTATGATTGCAGTTTGCATGTGATCACTTCTGTCTGAACTGGAGTCCTTCCCTTTACCACCTCCATTCCAGGTCAACCCACATACTCCTCCGTGGTGTTAACTTTGGCTGCGGCTTTGTCTGGAAACTTTCATATGGCCCTAAGGATTCAGTTACTCTAGCGGTTCTCTGCTGTCACTTCCTCTCAATTCTTGACGTTTTCTGGGGCTCTGACATGGTTTACACTGACGGCTCAATGGCAGTCATTGACAGAGTTGACAGAGGCCCTATTGAACAGCATTCCTTCCCTGATGGCTGCAGTGTTCTCACTGCACAGCTGGTGACTGTTTTGTACTTTTGAGCATATCCGTTCTTGCCCTGGGGAGTCGTTTCTTTTGTGTACTGAGTCGTTGAGCAGCCTACAATATATCAACCAGTGCTACCCTTGTCATCCTTTGATTTTGATTGGATTTGATTTTATCAGAGAAGCTAAAACAGCTTATGACTAACCCGCCAATGCCCACACCGAAACTAAGTTTATTGCACGGTATCACTCCCTGTCTACCTAGTAAAGCCAACCAGTGCCCTTAAATATTGCAAGGAGACCAACTACCAGTTTTTTGTTAGACACAATTTCTTCAGGTCTGGATCTTCAGAAGATTCTGTACCTTTTACTCTCCAATGCCATGCATTCAAAGATTAGGTATGATGAAGTTTCTTATCCCTCATCACAGATCCTACATTTAGGGCCCTCTTCCATTTTACCCATTGTGTGTAGGTGTTTTTTGAGATTCCTATGGCTGGTCGTAACTCCATTCATGAGTTTGATCTCTTTCCTGTTCAACCCCAGGATTAAAGAGATTCTTTTAAAACATGACTTGGGCATTATTACCTTCCCATGTTTTTGTTTATGGACCTTGGTCCAGTGTCCTACTTGCTGTTTCCTAAGCCAGTTCCATAGTTCTAATTTAATCGTAGCCTTGGTGATTGTCAGGACAGGTTCCAATCCAATAAATGGAGTTGTTGTCCACATCCTAACCAACCTGTCGGCTTGTTCATTGCCACAAATCCCTGAGTGGCCAGGGACCTACACTAGGTTTACCATATTGCTTCCCCCTAGCTCCACCAGAGCCCTGTGTCATTCTGCAACAATCTTAGATCTCATTGTAGGAGCTGCCAATGGTTTCAGAGCTGCCTGCCTGTCTGAATAGATGCAGATACTAGGCTTCTTGTAGCACCTATGTATATTCTCCTGCACATGTGCCCCGATTGCGGTAATTTCAGCTTGGAATACAGAGGCCAGTTTTCGTTGAGAGGTGGTGCCCTCCAGTCTTGGCTGAACCACATACACCCCTGCCCCAATGTCTTGGTCAATGTTTGATCCATCAGTGAACCAAATTATGTCCCCGTACTGTGTCGAACTGTTCCCTCACTTCTCCCTGCTTCCAATTATATTTTAAGGCTTGTCAAAGCAGTTGGGAATTATTATGTAGTCAGCAGGCATTTCCCTAGCCATTCCTATATTTACCTCACTCGCTATGTTAGTGTGTGACTCTCGATATCTGAGTGAGACCCAGTTTTGCCAGTTTTAGGTCTGTGTGCCCCAGCTGCTGCTTCCATCCTGTCCTAAAGGTGTAGTGGAGGCATGTCCAGTGTGGCTTCCATTTCAGTGGTTGCTGTGCTGCTAATTTCACTCACTATGGCTAAACAGGCCAATCTCTGCACCTTAGCCAGCTCCTTAGCTGCAACCTGCTGTTCTACCTTCTGCCACCAAACTATGGTCCCGTGGGAAATCGTAGGTCTGACCACTGTGGTGTATATCCAGTGCATACCCCTGGGGCTTAGGCCCCAGTTTTAGCCACAAGCCCTTCTAGTACTCACTAGTGTACTTTTTGCCTTGGAATGGACACTCTTAGTGTTAGGGGTCCATGTTAGCTTCTCATCTAAGGTTACCCCTAAATATTTCACTATCCCCTTCACAGGTCAAGTTTCATCGAAGAGCTTTGTATTCCAACTTGAGTGTCGAATATGTCTCTTTGTAAATGGCACCACAACAGTCTTCTTAGGATTAACACTGAGATCCTGTTTAATGCACAAATTTTGCCCAATGTTCAAACTTTCTTGTGCCATATTTCTAACTGTATGAGTAAATTTGCCTAGTATTACTAGGACAAGGTCATTTGCATATCCTTGGCAGAAGCATTGTCTGGAAATTAATTCCACAATGATTTCATTCACCACTAGATTCCACAATAGCGGGGACAGAACTACTCCTTATGTGCAGCCTCTAGTGGTGTTAATTACCATCACTTCATTCATCATGGTAGCCTCCACATTCCGTCCACTAAGCATGGCCCTGGTCCACCTGCATATTGTGGTCCCCGGGTCATGCACCTCTGCTACCCTTACCAAGGAATTGAAGGTCATGTTACTGAAGGCCCCCTTGGTATGTAGGAAGATACACAGGGCTATTTCCAGGAAGTGATTTCTCCACCTTCCCAACGAGTTGGAGGAGAGCTGACTCGTATGATTTACCTGGTTGATACGCATGCTGGTTTGAATGTAGGGGGGCACTACTTAGCATCCTCTCCTTAATATATACATTAACCAGTTTTTCCAATGTTTTGAGAATGGAGGAGGACAGACTGATTGGTCTCATATCCTTCACCTTCGTATGATAAATTGTCTCTGGCTTTGGAACGAAGACAACCTTCACTGCCCTCAAAGCACTGTGAATGATTCCTACTGATAGGCTAACCCTGAATAGCCTGCATAGAACTCTTATGAGCTTCTCTCCTGCCTGTTGAATGAGAGCTGGAAAAATTCCATCTGGGCCAGGTGACATGAACAGTTAGAATGTTCCCACCCCCCATAGTATTTTATTAAAGTTCACACATTCCTTGGCCGATTCCCAGTCCTCTCTTTGAGTGCCTGAGAACTGTTGTCTCTCAGGGATCACATTTTGGACTGTGTGGTCTGGCAGAGCATACTGAGGAAAGTGAGTTTTGAGGAGCAGTTCCTGCATCTCATGTGCTGTTGTGGTATATTCCATATCCTCCTTCCTCAATGTATCTCCTGGATTGGTTGGTACTCTAGTGAAAATCTTGTGCAGCTGTGCACTCCACTTTCTCACAGAATGCCTCCCAGGATGCCTCCTTTGCTTGTCTGATTGCAATATTGTAGTTGACAAGGGCCTCAAGATATCTAGCCCATTGTCCTTTACGTCTCCCAATATTAAACAGTCTCCATACCTGTTTCCTTTGCATTTCTAAGTTATTACACCAAGGTACAATCCTATATGTGCACTTCTTAGTGGTTGTGCAGTTGTCCTGATATGAGGTCATTATGGCAGAGGTAACTGCCTCTGCTACTTCTTCCAATTCTACTTCTTCCAATTCTACTGGATTCCTTATTGAGGTTTTAACTTCCAATAAGCCTAAATCAAGGTCCCTCATATATCTCTCCCAGTCTGTTTTCCTGGGATTCCTATGGGTCATGGTCTGTCTGATTCCCATTTCAACCTTGAATTTAATAATTTAATATGGATGTGGTCCAATGAGGATGGCTACAGCACCACATGCCATTGTTTGACATAGCTGCCCATCATCATGACACCAAAGGTTATGTCAATTACTTCGTCCCTCCTGCTATTCCTGAATGTAGGTTAATTGCGCTATTCAGGACCTCTAAGTTGATAGCTAAAAGGAATTCAAGGAGGTATTCACCTCTACAGTTGGTCTCCTTGCTGCCCAACAGTAGGTTATGGGCATTGGCGCCACATCCCACCAGCAGTTGGTCACTTTGCTGATGGCAAGTCTCTGCCAGTCTCCTCACCTCCAAGGAGGGAGGAGGAGAGCTGTCTTCATAAGGGAGGTATGCTGAGGCCAAAACAATTTACATTGCGGTAACTTCATCAAATTGCTGCAATTTAATGGTCACTAAATCCCTTGAGGAGAAGTCCTTCATTGGCATGAAAGAAATTCCATTTCCTACGTAGATGCATGGTCTGGAGTTTCTTAGATATCTAACATGGAATAGCTTACCTCCAGTACCATCGAGACCCAATACACCCCCTTCATATAAATAGATTTTTTGTGTTGTGGCCACGTCCACTTCCTGCCTCCCCAGGCAGTGACTCAGGGCAGCAGAGGCACCCTTTACTGTGCTGCAGATTAATCTGCAACATCTCCTGTCTCCATTTTTGAGGTCTTTGAGAACCCTGACACTGACCTGCAAGAACCCTAAAAGCAATATCAGACAAGCCTTTGATCTTAATCCTATGTGCCATGCACCTGTTGGCACAGATCCCATCACAACTTGAGTTGGGTCAGGGAGTTGGGTAGGACTAGGAATGGATAGGGAAGATGGGATGTTTTGGGACACTCTTAGTCTGATCCATCGGCTGAGGCCTTTCCAGCAGTAGATCCTCTACCTTAGGCATAGCCCTCAGCATCACGTGGATACGCAAGCCTCTCCACATCCACAGACAGTTCTTTGTCAAAGTGGTGTCCCACGGAGAGGTCATCATACTTTGGTAGCAACCATCAAGGAGTCCATCTATGCCATGGAATGGTCTAGTCATTCTGTGGTGTTTGTCTGGGCTCCTGGTCACATCAGAATCCATGGAAATGAGCTTGCCGACAGGCTGGCCAAATAGACTACATGGAAACAGTTTCTAGAGATAGGCATTCCCGTAATTGACCTGCCTTCATTATATGCTGCAAGGTTTTTTGGCCTTGGGAGACTTAATCACATAAGCTCAGTATGCACACCAAATTGCGAGCCATTAAGGGGACTGCGAATGTGTGGAAGTCATTGAAGAGCACCTCTTGCAGGGACTCTGTGGTTCTCTGCCAGGTCCACATTGGCCACACACGGGCGACCCACGGCTATCTCGTGCACTATGAGGATCCACCTCAGTGTCAATGCAGTACCCAGTTGACAGTGGCCCATTTTCTGGTCACTGCCCCACTTTGACTGCCCTGTGACGAAATCTTCGGTTACTAGTCTTGTTGCCACTAATTTTATCTGACAATGCCTTATCGTTGTTGTTGTTGTTGTTGTTGTTGTTGTTGTGGTCTTCAGTTCTGAGGCTGGTTTGATGCAGCTCTCCATGCTATTCTATCCTGTGCAAGCTTCTCCATCTCCCAGTACCTACTGCAGCCTACATCCTTCTGAATCTGCTTAGTGTATTCATCTCTTGGTCTCCCTCTACGATTTTTACCCTCCACGCTGCCCTCCAATACTAAATTGGTGATCCCTTGATGTCTCAGAACATGTCGTACCAACTGATCCCTTCTTCTAGTCAAGTTGTGCCACAAGCTCCTCTTCTCTCCAATTCTATTCAATATCTCCTCATTGGTTATGTGATCTACCCATCGAATCATCAACATTCTTCTGTAGTACCACATTTCGAAAACTTCTATTCTCTTCTTGTCCAAACTATTTATCGTCGATGTTTCACTTGCATACATGGCTACACTCCACACAAATACTTTCAGAAATGACTTCCTGACATTTAAATCTATACTCGATGTTAACAAATTTTTCTTCTTCAGAAACGCTTTCCTTGCCATTGCCAGTCTACATTTTGTATCCTCTCTACTTCGACCATCGTCTGATATTTTGCTCCCCAAATAGCAAGACTCCTTTACTAATTTAAGTATCTCATTTCCTAATCTAATTCCCTCAGCATCACCCAACTTAATTGGACTACATTCCATTACCCTCGTTTTGCTTTTGTTGATGTTCATCATATATCCTCCTTTCAAGACACTGTCCATTCTGTTCAGCTGCTCTTCAAAGTCCTTTGCTGTCTCTGACAGAATTACAATGTCATCGGTGAACCTCAAAGTTTTTTTTTCTTCTCCATGGATTTTAATACCTACTCCGAATTTTTCTTTTGTTTCCTTTACTGCTTGCTCAATATACAGATTGAACAACATCGGGGAGATTCTGTACAATCTCTGGTTCTTTCAGTTTATCCAGGTCCCATCTCCTTAAATTCCCACCTTTTTGAAGCTTCTTCAGTTTTAATACACAGTTCATAACCAATAAATTGTGGTCAGAGACCACATCTGCCCCCTGGATATGTCTTACAATTTAAAACCTGGTTCCTAAATCTCTGTCTTACCATTATATAATCTATCTGATACCATTTAGTATCTCCAGGGTTCTTCCATGTATACAAACTTCTTTCATGATTCTTGAACCAAGTGTTAGCTATGATTAAGTTATGCTCTGCGCAAAATTCTACCAGACAGCCTCCTCGTTCATTTCTTAGCCCCAATCCATATTCACCTACTATGTTTCCTTCTCTACCTTTTCCTACTACCGAATTCCAGTCAACCATGACTATTAAATTTTCGTCTCCCTTCAATACCTGAATAATTTCTTTTATCTCATCATACATTTCATCAATTTCTTCATCTGCAGAGCTAGTTGGCATATGAAGTTGTACTACTGTAGTAGGCATGGGCTTTGTGTCTATCTTGGCCAGAATAATGCGTTCACTATGCTGTTTGTAGTAGCTTACGCGCACTCCTATTTTTTATTCATTATTAAACCTACGCCTGCATTACCCCTATTTGCTTTTGCATTTATAACCCTGTAGTCACCCGACCAAAAGTCTCGTTCCTCCTGCCACCGAACTTCACTAATTCCCACTATATCTAACTTTAATCTATCCATTTCCCTTTTTAAATTTTCTAACCTACCTGCCTGATTAAGGGATCTGACATTCAACGCTCCGATCCGTAGAACTCCAGTTTGCTTTCTCCTGATAACGACGTCCTCTTGAGTAGTCCCCTTCGGAGATCCAAATGGGGGACTATTTTACCTCCGGAATATTTTACCCAAGAGGAGGCCATCATCATTTAATCATACAGTAAAGCTGCATGCCCTCAGGAAAAATTACGACTGTAGTTTCCCCTTGCTTTCAGCTGTTCGCAGTACCAGAACAGCAAGGCCATTTTGGTTAGTGTTACAAAGCCAGATCAGTCAATCATCCAGACTGTTGCCCCTGCAACTACTGAAAAGGCTGCTGCCCCTCTTCAGGAACCACACGTTTGTCTAGCCTCTCAACACATACCCCTCCGTTGTGGTTGCACCTACGGTATGGCTATCTGTATCGTTGAGGCACACAAGCCTCCCTACCAACAGCAAGGTCCATGGTTCATGGGGGGGGGGGGGGGACGGGGGGGGAGGAGGAATGCCTTATCAGCTGATTTATTTTTATATTTTATCCATTAGGGTGGGTTTTATCTTTTGATCTAAGTTTCAGCGCATGTTCTTCATCTATCTGTTTCCTTCACCCTAGTGCTTTTAGGCTGGAGGTTTTAATGTTTTCACAGTGGCTGGCTGCTTCTTTTTTATTCTTGTGGTCAGCCAATCATGGTCATCTGCTCTCCCTCCAACCTGTTTCTTCTGCCTCTCTGGTTTTCATGTCCTGTTTTGTTCACTGTAGTGTTCGTTGCCCTTCTGTCATTCTTGTGATTTTTCTCCCCAATTTTGTGCTGTGTCGTTTTATTCTTTCTCTTATGGAATTATTTTAATTGGAACAAGGGACCAATGACCTCAGTTTGATCCCTTCCCCCCCTCTTTTGACTAATCAGCCGTTGGACTGAGAAGGTGCTGGCATGCATCATGTAGGTGCTTACAGGGGGACAATGGCTTCTGGTATGCAAGTCAGAAACAAGAGGCATGTGTGCCAGCGATGGTTTTCGAATCCAAAAGGGCACCAGGGTTGGTGGCACTAGCACTAGGAGCACTTGAAAAGGGCGTTGGATGTGCCCCTTGCTGCAGCCATGTGTCTTTTTTGTAACACTGATGCAGGCTGGCTGGGAATTGGACAGTGACAGGACACAGGTGGCAAATGGGAGGCACACAGGTGGGACATGAGGGTGCCAATGGGGCCAGACAGGCAGTAACAGCTGGAGATGACATAACAGAAGCTGGGCCAGATGTAACAGTGCAAGCGAAATGCACCAGGAGACCATAGGTTTCTCTTCACAAAGTGCAGCAACTGCAGAGGGAGGAAAGAAAGCTGATCACAGCAATGGACTTTTGGCAGAAGGTATGAGCAGCATTGGACATTGCTGGTGGAGTCAAGCTGTTGGGTCAACATAGACAAATGAGTGAAGAGTAAACCTGGAAAAATGAAACATTTGTGGCAGCATTGTTTAGAAAGGGCAACTGGGCCGCCAAAAGTGAGACACTAGTTGAACCTTGGCGTTGAAACAAAAGCTTAGAGACAAAAACTGAGATGAGCAGGGAAGTTAATGAGGCTGTAAGAGATGGCCGTGGTGACCAGACCACAGCACTGCCAGGCAGGGCCTGACCAAAGACAGAAGGCAGGCCATGCATGTGTCAGTCAGAGAACAAAATAGGGCAAGAGCCACATTGACCAAAGAGGAGGACCAGGAGGGGAAGGAAGAGACCTAAGATGGGCTTAAGGCATCGGTGAGAGCAGACTGATGGGAGACATGGCAGGAGGTGAGAGATGAGATCTGACCACAGGAGACAAACATATAGCAATGGTACCAGGGGAGAGAGAAGGGGGAGCATCCAGAGTGCAGAGGATTCTGGGGGCTGCAGAAGATAAGGTTTGGGCATGGAAGGAGCCGAGGTAAATGAGCAAGTGAGAGCAATGGCAAAAGCGTGAAAGAGATCCCTAGGTTGACAAGATGGTGGAATGGCACATCAGGACGACACCAGAATAAAGGAATGAAGTGTAACCACCACAAGACAGAAAAAGAGAGAGAAAGTAAGAATAAGGCAAAGACTCACTGAACATGAGACAACAAAAGTGTGCAGTCATCTGCAATGCAAAGGAACCATGAGCAATGTTTTTTGAACAGAGTAAAACCATGCAAACACTGTATGGAAGCAAAAAACACATAGAGGAAGGCTACCTGGTGGAACACAAGTATCCGGAGGCAAGAAAATAATGAAAAATGCACAAGAGGGATGCTCCCAGTTAACCAAGAAGAGTAGAACTTCATTGCAATCTGAGGAAAGTACATGATAACTAGGATCAAATGAAGCAGCTTTCTAGTGAAGGCCAGTTAAAGATGGTCCTGCTCTACTAAAAGATTGGTGCTAATATGAGAATTATTCATGAAGTTACCAGTTGGGTGCTTTATCTGTGATGACTGACAAACACTGCTGTAGGAACCATCAGTACCCATTGCACGGGGAATGCTAATATTGTGGGCTGCACTCTTAGGAATATAGTCATGCCACTCCTAAGTAGGTAACGGATGTCAAGCTTGGAATTTGGATAGGTTGGTGAGCTGCTGTGTAGTGTCCTCTAAAGGATGTCCAGTGGATGAATACTGGGAAGTTTTCCAGTGTCATATGGCCCACAGGTGTGAGGTACGCAGTGCCTGTCACAGGCAAGATGAGCTGGACAGTGTTTTGGGATCATGATTTTGTGCCATCGCATTGTCACTGTAGTCTTGTACCATGGAAAGCAAGGACAGTATGTTGGTTCATGGTTGGTTCATCTTTCTATAATGCAAACTGCAAGCATATATTAACTGGGTTCTTTATTTGTAAGAATAGATTACTTAACTCAAGATAGTCCTGGTGGTGCTGTAGAAGTTCTCTGTAACAGACCATGTTAGCCTCACTGCTGGTGAAGTAAAAGTCTGCCATGTACACTATTCTGGTCACTTAGTACTGCCTGCGATGGTCCCCAACTGTAAGTGACTATGACTGCTGACTCTACTTGTTCGATGAAAGATAGAAACAGACTGACTGCCCCCCCCCCCCCCCCCGGGGGTCCACAACTCTTTTGTGGACACGTGCGTAGCGAGCATGGGACACCGAGCTAATGTGGCCCTCCTTCCTTTCCGGGCTGCATACCTTCCCTTTCCGCATCCTTCCCCGTCCCCCATCTTCCCCCCCCCCCCCCCCCTCACCGCTGGCTCTTTCCTTCCCTTTCTCCCCCTCTGGGAGCATGGTTTGTGCCTACGTCTGGAGACGGACGCTCGAAACTTTTACAAATTCCTTGCTTTCTACACTTGCCGGCCTTTGTCCCTTCCTCTGTCCTTCTCTTTTCCTTCCCTCTTCTCTTTGCCCTTTTCTCCGCTGCAGCGTTTCAGACCCCTCTTCTTTCCTTTCCCTTTCTCTTTTTCCTCCCTGTGCGTGTCTGAAGGCCGACCCACGCACTTCCATGCGTAGCCGGTGACGGGGTAACGCATAATTCCCCGCCCCGGGTAGACAGGTAGGACACATACGTACCCCCTGGTAATCGCCAGGCCCAGGGAGGGGTGATTACCCGAGCTGATACCTTCCGAAAGTGCCGATTGGTCCCTTCATCCATTTTTCGGGAGGTGTGACCTGAGGTGTGAACAATCACCTAAGGCAGGAGTGCCCTCAGAGAGGGCCCCCACAAGGGAGGAGCGCGCCATCGGAGACACCGGTAATCATGGGGGATTCTTCCGCAATGGTTTCCTCACCTTCCAATATGTCTGCTCACAAACGTAAGTTCACTGAGTCTCAGCCACAGACAGTTCTTCCATCGTTGCCACAGTTCCTTGTTGTTTCTCCGTCTGACGAAGGTTACGACTTCTCCAGGGTCAACCCTTTCATTATTCAGAAAGGTGACGACGCAATTGCAGGTCCTGTAAAGTCTTGTTCTAGATTACGGAATGGCACCCTGTTGTTAGAAACAGTCAGTGCCCTCCAGGCACAAAAATTGCTGCATAATTCTCTGCTGCACACCTTCCCTGTCCGGGTGGAACTGCACCGTACCTTAAATTACTTGCGTGGAGTCGTTTGTACACGCTCCCTTGATGGATTGTCTGACGAAGAAATTCAGCACTACCTGTCTGACCAGGGCGTAACGGCTGTTCATACAGTTATGAAAAGGGTTGACACGAACATCATTCCAACCCGCGCTGTCTTCTTGACATTTGACAAAGTTCAACTCCCATCGAAAATCAAAGCAGGCTATGAGATAATTTCCGTTCGCCCTTACGTCCCAAACCCTACGCGTTGCTATTGATGTCAGCGGTTCAATCACACCAGCCAGTCCTGTTCGAATCCGGCCAAATGTGTTACGTGTGGCAAGGATGCCCATGAGGTTGGTTGTCCACCTCCATCCCCTCGCTGCATCAACTGTATGGGTGACCACGCTGCTTACTCTCGAGATTGCCCCGTTTTTAAGGACGAAAAGCTCATCCAGGAAAAAAGAGTGAAGGAAAAGGTGTCGACCGTTGTTGCTCGAAAATTATTCGCCAGTCGACAGCCCACCGTGCCTCAGACAGGAAAATACAGCACTGTCCTTGCTTCTCCTCGGCCAACAAAGGAGGCGGCCATGCAGACTTGCGACCTCACCTTTAGTGCCACGGTCGTCAGATCGGCCAGCACAAAGATCGCCCGTTCAACCTCACCACTTTCGCCTGCCCACTCTATGGCTCACCCTTCGTCGGGTTCTGCTAAAACTCGAGCCCAAAAGTCAGACACGAAGACTTCCAAAAAAGAGCATACTCATGAAGAGTTTTTACGTACTGCAACTTCACAACCATCGGTTCCTCCTTCATCTAAACATCATACTTCCAAGAAGGCTACAAAGAAACCCAGTTCCTCTCCTTCTCCGCCAAGGCGTGTCCCATTTACAGCACCACCTGGCGGAAATCGCCCTCGGCCGTCTTCTGTGTTTCCGAGGCGCACTGCTGGTGGCCGGTCAACCGGCCGATCGCTGGTGGCAGGAGCTGCTCCTGACCAACCTATGGATCAGGATCTTCTGCCTTCAGCTGAATGCCATTCCATGCTGTCGGTCGCAAGCTCTGAGCAGTCTTTGAGTTGACAGCAACTTTGGTCACATTCCTCCATTTTCTGTTCACCCTATGTCCATTATCCACTGGAATATCCACAGCATTCGAACCAATCAGGATGAATTGTCGATCCTCTTACGATCCTACTCGCCCGTCATCTTCTGTCTTCAGGAAACAAAGCTGCGTCCCCATGACTGCTTTGTTCTCCCTCATTTTCAGTCCATCCGATATGATCTCCCCTCTGTTGAAGGCACTCCAGCACATGGAGGACTCATGATTCTTCTTCATGAAACTCTCCATTATTACCCAATCCATTTAAACACTTCCTTTCAAGCTGTCGCCGTCTGTCTTTCCCTTTCCACATACACGTTCTCTCTTTGTACTGTATACATTCCATCGTCCACACCAATGGGACGAGCTGATCTCCTTCATCTTCTTGGTCAGCTTCCACCCCCCTATTCAATGCGCACCACCCGCTTTGGGGTTCTCCACATCCTTGTCCACGTGGCTCACTATTGCTAGACGTCTTCCACCAAGCGTTTCTAGTTTGCGTCAACACTTGGGTCCCTACATTTTTGTCTGCCTCCACGACAAATTGATCTCATTTGGACCTTGCGGTCGGTACTGTTCCGCTAGCTCGGCGCTTCGAATGGTTCGCCCTTGATGATACACACTCGAGTGACCACTTTCCATGTGTCCTTAGACTGCAGCCTCAACAACCATATATGCGGCCGCGACGCTGGAAGTTTGCCCAAGCCGATTGAACACTTTTTTCGTCTCTAGCGACATTCGATGACCGTCGCTTTACCAGCGTCGACGATGAGGTCACCAATATTACCGACGTTATTCTTACAGCTGTGGAACATTCAATACCACGCACCTCCGAATTGCCCCGGCGCCCCCCCCAGTTCCTTGGTGGAACGAGGCATGCCGTGATGCAATACGTGAGCGGCGACGTGCTCTCCGCGTTTTCCGCCACCATCCTACTTTGGCCAACTGTATCCGCTATAAGCAGTTCCATGCGCGGTGCCGTCGCGTCATCTGCGATAGCAAGAAGGCAAGCTGGAAATTCTTTATTAGCTCATTTAACACCTTCACTCCCTCCTCGGAAGTTTGGAGTCGGCTTCGACGGTTCTCAGGCGCGCCTAGTTTCTCCCCGGTCTCTGGGCTCACTGTCGCGCATGATACATTCGTGGACCCCGTCGCAATTTCTAACTCGTTGGGTCAGCACTTTGCTGAGATTTCGAGCTCTTCCAATTACCCGCCAGCATTTCTCCCGAAGAAACGTGCAGCGGAAGTTCGACCTCTTGCTTTCTCCTCTCAAAATCGCGAAAGCTATAATACTGTTTTCTCCATGCGGGAACTCCAACATGCACCCTCTTCTTCTCGCTTCTCCGCCCCAGGACCGGATGGTATCCACATCCAAATGTTGCTGCATTTATCAACCCATAGTCTGCGTTACCTCCTTCGCCTTTATAATCGAATTTGGACCGACAGTACTTTTCCCAGACGATGGCGGGAAGCTATCGTCGTTCCCGTTCCGAAACCTGGAAAGGACAAACATCTCCCCTCTAGTTATCGCCCCATTTCTCTCACGATTAGTGTCTGTAAGGTTTTGGAGCGTATGGTGAATTACCGTTTAGCTTGGTGGCTGGAATCCCACAGTCTTTTAACACCTGCCCAATGCGGATTCCGAAAGCATCGTTCTGCAGTTGACCATCTTGTTGCTCTCTCCACTTATATCATGAACAATTTTCTCCGGAAACGCCAAACAGTAGCAATATTTTTTGATCTGGAGAGAGCATACGATACCTGCTGGAGGACAGGCATCCTCCGCACATTGTTCTCTTGGGGCTTTCGAGGTCCGCTACACCTTTTCCTTTGCGAATTTATGGCAGAGCGTTCATTTAGGGTGCGGGTGAACACTACTCTCTCCCGTACTTTCTCCCAAGAAAACGGGGTACCCCAGGGCTCCGTGCTGAGTGGTGTACTGTTTGCCATTGCCATAAATCCAATTATGGATTGTCTCCTTCCTGATGTCTCGGGCTCCCTCTTTGTGGACGATTTTGCGATCAACTACAGCTCTCAACGGACCAGCCTTCTTGAACGACGTCTTCAAGGATGTCTCGATCGCCTCCACTCTTGGAGCATCGAAACCAGCTTCCGTTTCTCTCCCAGCAAGACCGTTTGTGTAAATTTTTGGCGACGTAAGTAGTTTCTTCTGCCCTCCTTACATCTAGGTCCTGCCAACCTTCCGTTTTCAGACGTCGCTAAATTCTTGGGTCTTATGTTTGACAGAAAACTGTGCTGGTCCTCCCACGTTTCCTATTTTTCGGCTCGCTGTCTGCGATCCCTCAACACCCTACGTGTCCTGAATGGTACCTCCTGGGGAGCGGACCGAGTGGTCCTTCTCTGAATCTATCGTGCCTTAGTGCGCTCGAAATTGGATTATGGAAGCATAGTCTACTCCTCTGCTCGGCCATCTATTCTTCGGCGTCTCGACTCTATCCACCACCGTGGATTACGTTTAGTGTCTGGAGCTTTTTACACTAGCCCTGTGGAAAGCCTTTATGCTGAGACTGCCGAACCTCCGCTGTCCAATCGGCGAGCAGTCCTTCTGAGTCGTTATGCTAGCCATCTGTCTTCCATGCCTGCTAATCCAGCCCATGACCTTTTTTTTTGCGCCTCCTTTGATGTAGGGTATGCGGGCCGCTCCTCCTCCCTACTACCCCCGGGAGTCCGCTTCCGTCAACTGCTCCATTCTCTTTCCTTCCGCTTTCCTAAAACCTTCTTGACAATTTGGGGTACATCACCACCTTGGCTCCATCCACGGATCTGCCTGCTCCGTGACCTTTGTCGATTTCCCAAGGATGGTACCCCTACACTTGTTTATCATCGGGCATTTGCTGCTCTATGTGCACAAATGATGGACGCCACATTTATTTACACCGACGGCTCGAAAACATTGTTAGGTGTAGGGAGTGCCTATATTGTTGGCGACACCCCAAATCACTTTTGGCTTCCCGACCAGTGTTCGGTTTATACTGCGGAGCTTTACGCTGTTCTCCAGGCTGTCCACTACATCCGCCGCCATCAGCGGATACAGTACGTTATCTGCTCAGATTCTCTCAGCTCTCTCCTCAGTCTCCAAGCTCTTTATCCTGTGCACCCTCTGGTCCACCGGATTCAGGTGTGTCTGCGTTTGCTCCACCTGGGGGGCATCTTGGTGGCGTTCCTCTGGCATTGGTCAACACTTCCCCATAATAAATTGCGGGAAGTGAAAGCTCTTCCTTGTGCTTGGACCTCTTCCTCCCGAACGTGTCGTCGGGAGGAGGTAATCTTAACTAGACTTCGGAGAGGGCACTGTCCTTTTAGCCATCGACATCTTCTAAGCGGCGATCCTGCCCCACTCTGTCCCCACTGCTCTCAGCTGTGGATGGTAAGACACCTTTTAATTGAGTGACGCTATTTTAATCCGTTACGCTCCCGTCTACAGCTATCGCCTTATCTATCATCGATTTTAGCAGATGACACGCGCTCAACCGACCGCGTTCTCAAGTTTATTAGTGCCAGTGAAATGACGTCAGTCATTTGAAGCTTTTTTTTGGGGACAATCAACCTCTTTCTGTAGTGGTTTTTTAAGCCTTCCTTCTGCTTTTAGATCCTCCAATTTCATGACTTTGTTCCCATTGCTGCTGGTTTTCGATTTTGGTTTTTTACTGTTTCCTAAGTCATGGGCTGGGCGCTAATGACCATAGCAGTTTTGCACCCTAAAACAAAAAAAAAAGACTGACTGGCCCGTCCAGACCAAGGTGGTGATGTAAAAACTGGTTTTGCAGGATAGTCAGTCAGGTTATGGTTGTGGTGGGGGCCGTAATCAGTTACTGTTAGCTGCACAAAACACACAAAAGTTTATTTTCCTAAGAACCACTAAATTACACTTAGCCTTAAAAGGATCAAATCAAAACAATATGGCTGAAGGCATAGATAAGAAAACTTGCAATTGCTCTTGGGATGAAAGCCCAAACAGCATAGTGAATACATTATTGTGGCCAAGATAGACACAAAGCCCACGCCTACTACAGTAGTACAACTTCATATGCCAACTAGCTCTGCAGATGATGATGATGAAATTGAAGAAATATATGATGAGATAAAAGAAATTATTCAGCTAGTGAAGGATGCGAAAATTTAATAGTCATGGGTGACTGGAATTCGAGAGTAGGAAAAGGGAGAGAAGGAAATACAGTGGGTGAATATGGATTGGGGGAGAGAAATGAAAGAGGCCATCTGGTAGAATTTTGCACAGAACATAACTTAATCATAGCTAACACTTGGTTCAAGAATCACGAAAGAAGGTTATATACTTGGCAGAATCCTGGAGATACTAGAAGCTATCAGATAGATTATATAATGGCAAGACAGAGATTTAGGAACCAGGTTTTAAATTGTAAGACATATCCAGGGGGCAGATGTGGACTCTGACCACAATTTATTGGTTATGAACTGTGTATTAAAACTGAAGAAGCTTCAAAAAGGTGGGAATTTAAGGAGATGGGACCTGGATAAACTGAAAGAACCAGAGATTGTACAGAATTTAAGGGAGAGCATAAGGGAACAATTGATAGGAATGTGGGAAAGAAGTACAGTAGAAGAAGAATAGGAAGCTCTGAGGGATGAAGTAGTGAAGGCAGCAGAGGATCAAGTAGGTAAAGAGACGAGGGCTAGTAGAACTCCTTGGGTAACATAAGAAATATTGAACTTAATTGACGAAAGGAGAAAATATAAAAATGCAGTAAATGAAGCACGCAAAAAGGAATACAGAAGTTTCAAAAATGAGACCGACAGGAAGTGCAAAATGGCTAAGCAGGGATGGCTAGAGGACAAATGTAAGGATGTAGAGGCGTATCTCACTAGGGGTAAGATAGATACTGCCTACAGGTAAATTAAAGAAACCTTTGGAGAAAAGGGAACCACTTGTATGAATATCGAGAGCTCAGATGGAAACCCAGTTCTAAGCAAAGAAGAGAAAGCAGAAAGGTGGCAGGAGTATATAGAGGATCTATACAAGGGCGATGTACTTCAGGACAATATTATGGAAATGGAAGGGGTTGTAGATGAAAATGAAATGGGAGATATAATACTGCGTGAAGAGTTTGACACAGCACTGAAAGACCTGAGTCGAAACAAGGCCTCGGGAGTAGACAACATTACATTAGAACTACTGATGGCCTTGGGAGAGCCAGTCCTGACAAAACTCTACCATCTGGTGAGCAAGATGTATGAGACGGGTGAAATACCATCAGACTTCAAGAAGAATATAATACTTCCTATCCCAAAGAAAGCAGGTGTTGACAGATGTGAGAATTACAGAACAATCAGTTTCATAAGTCACAGCTGCAAAATACTAACGCGTATTCTTTACAGAAGAATGGAAAAACTAGTAGAAGTCAACCTCGGGGAAGATCAGTTTGGATTCCGTTTAAATAATGGAACATGTGAGGCAATATTGACATAACAACTTATCTTAGAAGAAAGATTAGGGAAAGGCAAACCTACGTTTCTAGCATTTGTAGACTTAGATAAAGCTTTAGACAATGTTTATTGGAATGCTCTCTTTCAAATTCTGAAGGTGGCAGGCATAAAATACAGGGAGCAAAAGGCTATTTACAGAATGAGATTTTCACTCTGCAGCGGAGTGTGTGCTGATATGAAACTTCCTGGCAGATTAAAACTGTGTGCCCGACAGAGACTTGAACTCGGGACCTTTGCCTTTCGCAGGCAAGTGCTCTACCATCTGAGCTACCGAAGCAAGACTCACGCCCAGTCCTAACAGCTTTACTTCTGCCAGTATCTCGTCTCCTACCTTCCAAACTTTACAGAAGCTCTCCTGCGAACCTTGCAGAGCTAGCACTCCTGAAAGAAAGGATACTGCGTAGTCATGGCTTAGCCACAGCGTGGGGGATGTTTCCAGAATGAAGTTTTCACTCTGCAGCAGAGTGTGCACTGATATGAAACTTCATGGCCCTTCCATGCCTGCAAAAGGCAAAGGTCCCGAGTTTGAGTCTCGGTCGGGCACACAGTTTTAATCTGCCAGGAAGTTTCAGGCTATATACAGTTTGTACAGTAACCAGATGGCGGTTATAAGAGTTGAGGGGCATGAAAGGGAAGCAGTGGTTTGTAAGGGAGTGAGACAGGGTTGTAGCCTCTCCCCGATGTTATTCAATCTGTATATTGAGCAAGCAGTAAAGGAAACAAAAGAAAAATTCGGAGTAGGTATTAAAATCCATGGAGAAGAAATTAAAACTTTCAGGCTCGGCGATGACATTGTAATTCTGAGACAGCAAAGGACTTGGAAGAGCAGCTGAAAGGAATGGATAGTGTCTTGAAAGGAGGATATAAGATGAACATCAACAAATGCAAAATGAGTATAATGGAATGTAGTCGAATTAAGTTGGGTGATGCTGAGGGAATTAGATTAGGAAATGAGACACTTAAAGTAGTAAAGGAGTTTTGCTATTTGGGGAGCAAAATAACTGATGATGGTCAAAGTAGAGAGGATATAAAATGTAGACTAGCAATGGCAATGAAAGTGTTTCTGAAGAAGAAAAATTTGTTAACATCAAGTATAGATTTGTCAGGAAGTCGTTCCTGATTCACCTATTTTAATTTCTTCTTAAAAATGTTGTATTGTCTCTTTTGAGCCTCTGTGTTTTATTTAATCTGTTTTTGCTGTCTTTTGTGGTTTTATTAGGGAGAAGATTGAGTTTAATTTGTCATGTGATAAGAGAGAAATTCCCTGTTTCTTGTTACTTTCACATTCATGATTTCTTTAGTATTGTTTTGAGAAATAGCCACTTGATCTTATTGCATTGCATCTAGTATTATATTTGGAGATAGCCACCATTTTGCTTTCCTTGTCATTTTATGACAGAAGCTGACATAAACTTCAACTGAAATGTTTTATGAAGATTAGTAAGTCCTGAAACATTTTCGTTCATTTTTTTTTCTTTTTATGGGCTGGATATTCTCTTAAAATACCCCAGTAGCATCACAAAATTTGTTTATGTAAATTTTGATATTTTGTCTTCAAAAAGTTATTAAATGCTGCTACTTCTCTCATATTTTTCTTATCGTCATTAATTGGAATGTGGCAATTAACAATTATACTGTTTATTTTTGCATTTCGTGTTGAGAAGTGTGTCTTTCTCAATGGGATTGAAATTGCCACACTGTATTCAGACTTTTTATGAACATAGGAGGCAGTACCAATTATTGGCATACCTATTATAATTCTTATTGCTGGTTTCTTTCATGTACCAAATGATTTATATCATTGGTTTACACCACAAGGCGCTTCTTTCTTGATATTCAACAAGATATCCCTGATTTCCAACAGTTGCTATTTTTAAGTAACTAAAAAATTAAAATTTTTAATAATTTTTGCTCAGAGCCAAATTAATTTGGAAACTTCAGAATGCCACCATGTGCAGAAAATTGCAGACTGCAAGTTATCAGAATTTTAGGAAAGTGTGACTGTGTACAGGGATAGGTGGTGACTTGAAATAGTATCTTAAGTAATTAATGACTTTTGAACTACATAAGTAATGTATACATAATTACTACTTCAGTGTCAGGAACAACTGACCTACAAAGCTGACTAGGTTGTTGTTTCCCAAGGTTAAATTGTGACACATGTATTTTTTGCTTAGTAATAAATATACAGTATATTGAAATTGTATCTTTCATGAAATAATTAACAACACTGGTAAACAATTGTCACAAAATATTCAGGCTTGAAGAAAGTACAAATAGTGAACCAGAACTCCACCGACAAACGTCTAGACATTGTTCAGGGGTCCCTAAGTATTTTGGTATAAGGAACACACTGTCTAAAGCAGCTTGTCACACAGTAAGATTAATTGATTTAGTCTGTTACCCATATTACAATGGTTTCTATGAAAAAATGGAAGAGTTTGCATATTTAAACATCAAAACACAAAACGCAGGTTAATGCCACTACACATTGATGAAACTGTGGTGTGGTGGCCTTTGCTGTGGGAATAGTTCAGCACAGTGTAATCATTCCACAGCATTCAATGAACCCATACAAAAACTACATGTCGGCCAATTCTAAGTGAGCTACGTTATCCATAGTTGTGTGTGTCACTGTTCATGTAGAACTAATAGGGGTGGAAGAACAATCCTGAGACAGAACTGAGCAGTACTGAATGCAAGCTCAAAGATGAAGAGTAAGATATGCATTATGTTGCAAACAGTAACTACTGTTAATGAATGGAACAGATTTCTTTCCAAATGCAAGACATGGCAGACACCATTGGTATGTGATGTTGTGCTGATGTATTCAGTACATATGAAGTGCTGAATGTGCACCTAGATCTATTAATCATTGGCCTAGTTCTTTAAAACCTTCACCAGAAACAGCATTAGAAGGACTTGTACCTTTAGCACACATGCCTACACCCTTTGTTGTTAACCTATTGTTTAATATGTTCAGTATCACTGAAGGAGCTGTGTCAATGTGGGATTTCTTACAAATGCATTGCCTTAAATGAGTAGTTCCTGACTGGAAACACAATAATGCAAAGCAGTATATGTACATAGTTGACTTCCTGTTTTCTCACTTTACATGAGTGGTCACCTTAATTGCTCTGGCTGTCAGAGCATGTTTCCTATCTAACGCAAATCTCCATATGATGGACACTACAGCATGTTTTTCCCAGTATGTTGTTCTACTTTGCTTGCAGGTCTATTGTGTTTCTGTGAAATAAGACAACATCGTGCATCTGGACTGAAAGGCAAATATGCCATTAGGCATGTGTATTTATAAAGGTATGGTGTCTGTTGCTATGGATGTGTGACCAAAAGAACAGACACTATGTCTTTAAATTATCTAGGTTTGCCACATTTTCTGTGCTTGGCTATGACAGGTGGTGTGGGCAGACTAGATCTACATCTATATCCATACTGCCCAAGCCTCCTGACGGTGTGTGGTGGAGGGTACCTCTAGTACCTCTATCGGTTCTCCCTTCTATTGCAATCTCGTATTGTTTGTGGAAAGAAAGATCATCAGTATGCATCTGTGTGGGCTCTAATCTCTCTGATTTTATCCTCATGGTCTCTTTGCGAGATATATGTAGGAGGGAGCAATATACTGCTAGAGTCCTCAGTGAAGGTAAGTTCTCCAAACTTCAACAAAAGCCCGTACCGAGCTACTGAGAGCCTCTCCTGCAAAGTCTTCCACTGGAGTTTATCTATCATCTCGATAACGCTTTCGTGATTACTAAATGATCCTGTAACAAAGTGCCTTCTCTCCGTTGGATCTTCTCTCTCTCTTCTATCAACCCTATGTGGTATGGATCCCACACTGCTGAGCAGTATTCAAGCAATGGGCGAACAAGTGTACGGTAACCTTCTTAGTTTGTTTTCAGTTTGCATTTCCTTACGATTCTTCCAATGAATCTCTCTATCATCTGCTTTACCAACGAACAGCTTCATATGATCATTCCATTTTAAATCACTCCTAATGCATATTCCCAGATAATTGATGGAATTAACTGCTTGCAGTTGCTGACCTGCTATATTGTAGCTAAGTGAGAAAGGATTTTTCTTTCTATGTACTCGCAGCACATTACACTTGTCAACATTGAGATTCAATTGCCACTCCCTGCACCATGCATCGATTCATTGCAGATCCTCCTGCATTTCAGTACAATTTTTCATTGTTACAATCTCTCAATATACTACAGCATCATCTGCAAAAAGTATCGGTGAACTTCCGATGTTATCCACAAGGTCATTTATGTATATTGTGAATAGCAATGTTCCTACAACACTTTCCTGTGGCACACCTGAATCACTTGTACTTCCGAAGACCTCTCTCCATTGAGAATGACATGCTGCATTCTGTTATGTAGGAACTCTTCAATCCAATCACACAATTGGGCTAATAGTGCATATGCTCTTTGTTCACTAAATGACTGTGGGGACCTGTGTTGAACACCTTGCAGAAGTCAAGAAACACGGCATCTACCTGGGAACCCATGTCTATGGCCCTCCGAGTCTCATGGATGAATAGCGTGAGCTGGGTTTCATACGATGGACTTTTTAAAAACCCATGCTGATTCCTACAGAGTAAATTTCTTGTATCCAGAAAAGTCATTATACTCGAACATAGTACGTGTTCCAAACTTCTACAACTGACAGACATTAGAGATATAGGTCTATAGTTCTGCACATCCGTTCGATGTCCCTTCATGAAATCGGGGGTGATCTGTGCCCTTCTCCACTCCTTTGGAATGCTATGCTCTTCTGGAGACCTACGGTACACCACTGCAAGAAGGGGGGCAAGTTCCTTTGCATACTTTGTGTAAAATCGAACTGGTTTTCCATCAGGTCCAGCAGCCTTTCCTCTTTTGAGCGATTTTAATTGTTTCTCTATCCCTCTGTCAACTATTTTGATATCCACCATTTTGTCATCTGTGCAACAATCTAGAGGGAACTACAGTGCAGTCTTCCTCTGTGAAACAGCTTTGGAAAAAGACATTTAGTATTTCGGCCTTTTGTCTGTCATCCTCTGTTTCAGTACCATTTTGGTTACAGAGTGTCTGGACATTTTGTTTTGATCCACCTACCGCTTTGACATAAGACCAAAATTTCTTAGGATTTTCTGCCAAGTCAGTACACAGAACTTTACTTTTGAATTCATTGAATGCCTCTCGCATAGCCCTCCTCACACTACATTTCTCTTTGCATAATTTTTGTTTGTCTGCAAGGCTTTGGCTATGTTTATGTTCGCTGTGAAGTTCCCTTTGCTTCCGCAGCAGTTTTCTAACTCGGTTGTTGTACCATGGTGGTTCTTTTCCATCTCTTATGACTCGCTTGGCACATACTCATCTAATGCATACTGTACAATGGTTTTGAACTTTGTCCACTGATCCTCAACACTATCGCTACTCGAGACAAAACTTTTGCATTGAGCTGTCAAGTACTCTGAAATCTGCTTTTTGTCACTTTTGCTAACAGAAAAATCCTCCTACGTTTTTTAATATTTCTATTAATGGCTGAAATCATCGATGCAGTAATCACTTTGTGATCACTGATTCCCTGTTCTGTATTAACTGTTTCAAATTGTTCGGGGCTGTTTGTCACCAGAAGGTCTAACATGTTAGTGCCACGATTACGTTCTCTGTTTAACTGCTCAAGGTAGTTTTCACATAATGCATGTAAAAACATTTCACTGGATTCTTTATCCCTGCCACCCGTTACAAACGTTAGAGTCTCGCAGTCTATAGCCAGCAAATTAAAATCTCTACCCAGAACTACAACATGGTCAGGAAATCTACTCAAAATATTTTCCAGATTTTCCTTCAGGTGCTCTGCCACAACAGCTGCTGAGCCAGGGGGCCTGTAGAGACATCCTATTATCATGTTTGAGCCCACTTTAACCGTGAACTTCACCCAAATTATTTCACATTTCGGATCTCCGTCTATTTCCTTCGATACTTTTGTACTTTTTATCACTATAAACACACCTCCCCCTTCACTGTCAAGCCTGTCTCTGCATTATACATTCCAATCTGAGTTTAAAATTTCATTCCTGTTTACATCTGGTTTAGCCAACTTTCTGTCCCTAGTACTATGTGGGCGTTATGACCATTTATTAATGAGAGCCGTTCTGGGACCTTTCTATAGACGCTCCTGCAGTTTACCATTAGCACATTAATAGGGCTGTTCCCCCCTTGTGTTTTGCCTACTACTATAAATTTAGCCTGTGGTCACTTAATATCAAATTTTGTGCTCATTTGCTTAGTTGTGCAAGACGCCAGCACCGTCTCACTCCTCTGTCAACCACAGCTTCCGTTTCATGTCTTTTTTCTCCTAACACTACAGTCAGATGTGTTGTGGTGTAACTATGTAGTCAAATGACAAACTATCTTCTTTACCTTATCTTCTATACTTTCCTGAAACCCTTTTAATAATTACTTTAAAATACATAATTAATGTCTTTGCTACGTCACATTTTTATAAATAACTTACTGTATTACTTTTGATTTAACAAATTATACTTTCCCTCAAAAACACTCACACACTCACACACTCACACACTCACACACTCACACACTCACACACTCACACACTCACACACTCACACACTCACACACTCACACACTCACACACTCACACACTCACACACTCACACACTCACACACTCACACACTCACACACTCACACACTCACACACTCACACACTCACACACTCACACACTCACACACTCACACACTCACACACTCACACACTCACACACTCACACACTCACACACTCACACACTCACACACTCACACACTCACACACTCACACACTCACACACTCACACACTCACACACTCACACACTCACACACTCACACACTCACACACTCACACACTCACACACTCACACACTCACACACTCACACACTCACACACTCACACACTCACACACTCACACACTCACACACTCACACACTCACACACTCACACACTCACACACTCACACACTCACACACTCACACACTCACACACTCACACACTCACACACTCACACACTCACACACTCACACACTCACACACTCACACACTCACACACTCACACACTCACACACTCACACACTCACACACTCACACACTCACACACTCACACACTCACACACTCACACACTCACACACTCACACACTCACACACTCACACACTCACACACTCACACACTCACACACTCACACACTCACACACTCACACACTCACACACTCACACACTCACACACTCACACACTCACACACTCACACACTCACACACTCACACACTCACACACTCACACACTCACACACTCACACACTCACACACTCACACTCACACTCACACTCACACTCACACTCACTCACACTCACTCACACTCACACTCACACTCACACTCACACTCACACTCACACTCACACTCACACTCACACTCACACTCACACTCACACTCACACTCACACTCACACTCACACTCACACACTCACACTCACACAGTCTGTCTCTCTCTCTCTCTCTCTCTCTCTTTCTCACTTGAAGCCGCTGCAATAGGCGTCCACTGCTGAATGTGCATATTGTCCCCCGACATATGTCACCACATACACAATACAAATAAATCTAATGAACAATATCTGTACATTTATGTATGATATGTTGTTTAAGGTCACTATTTTCATACTGTATTAATAATATTACTTTTTTAAGTACATTGTTAATAGGGCATAGTTCTGTGCTTCATTCCTCGGGAGTATCATGTATAAGCACAGTTCATAAAATGTGTGTCCCGGAGAACAACGCCAAAAGCTTTTTTTCTTTCTTTCTTTCTTTCTGTCTTACAAACATGCAATGGCCATGGGTCTCTTTTTCTTAATAATGGCTGCTGAAATGAGTTGTAGGCTCACTACACTTCTGTGTATGATAAAATATGCTTATACGCATCATTGGAGGTATAATAGGAACACATCATTAAAGCAATAGATAAAGATTTTAAAAGAAGTTTTCCTCTGTGTGTTTACAGCTGGAGGTGCTGGGGGTAAGACCAGGCAGCGTCATCTGGAGCCGGAGCCTGGCCCCAGTTCCAGGTCTCCAGCTGCACACACACCAGGTAAGTAACAATAAGAGCCCACAGTTGGAGGTTGGTGTTTCTACTCTACTCTACTCTACTCCGCTCTACTACTCCTACTCTGGAATCAAATGTGTTTGGGCACCTATTAGTGGACTTCAAGATGGGGTGTGTCCACGCTTCTCCTTTAAATGATTGAACTCATTTGGGGAAACTTTAATCAATTCTTCCTCGATAGTCGATACTGGAGAAGATGGAGATAGTGGACATTGGGTTTGGAGTGAAGCCACCTTCATATCTCATCCCTAAGATGAACCATTGCTTTCATGCTGGAACATGGGCAGAAAGGTACACTTCAGGAATGTCACTGTCTCACAATTCTGCTTCATGACAGGTGGCATTGTTGAACTGATTCAAATGGTCATTGTCTCTGCAATCTTCCTCTGCTGTACACATTACACAGAACTGTCAAATATATGCTTATCCTTCTGCATTTAGCATTTGTGAAAGTGCAATAAGGGGAGAACAAGTTAATGAGGATGACTGGCATATTGTAAGACATGCCTCCTGTGAATGTCATTGTTTGCACTAAGTTAATGGCACGTAAAGTAAACGTCGGGTTTTTCAAACTGAACCCAGCCATCAGATTGCCATGGAGCATGATACAGGGCTGGCCGCTATCTAGGAATATAGCAACCCAATTTTATTGTCAATGTAACATACTTGGTGTGGCTCTGGGAGCTTGCATAAGTTAAAAATTGATTTTCATGGTATTGTTATACTAACCCAATTTTATTGTTATTTTAAAGGTGGTTTGACATGAAACATGACGGTTTAAGGAATATTGAAGATCAACAAAATGTGCTCATTGGGATAAAATAAAGAGTATATGTAATTTCTTATTAAAACACTAACCACATCTTTACAATTGCAATTGGTTTATGCATGATGATTTGTATCCCTGTAGGAAGAATTGTGATAGTGCAACTATCCTACAGTACAGGGTAAAAATGGAAACGTTATGCACTTCCTCAAAACCAGGAGATCAAATTGGTTGGTTCTTTTGTCTTACGTGTGGTATAGACAGGACTTTCGTTGCTTTAATATGCCATCTTTTCCATGTGGGATTCCTGAGAAGCTGCAATATCCCCAATTTCTTCTGTACGAAAAGAAAAAAACTGTGGGGATGTCCACTTTTGCAGTTTCTTTTGATTGGAAATAAGGGAAAATTTTACTGTTGGTTCTGAAGATGATATTCTCAGGGAACATCAAAACTTTTATTTATAACATTACTTGTTGCTAAGAACCAGTGGTTTAGAGTTGTCATACTTTTGTTGCAAATTATGCATGTAATTACTGGTCTGATGCATAAATATAGTTTTGTCTGATGCCGTGGACGTGTGGCAAGGGCTGTAGGGTCATGAATGATTTCTCAGGTCACAAAATTATTTTTTTAGTCATATTTTTTTAGTCATACTTTTTTCACCAGTGATGCTTCATGATCAGTCGCTCTAAACAATAGGCACTTGATACTTATAAAGATATGGCTAGAGTGGTATTGCGGTAACAAAACATAGGGTAACAAGGATCTTAATATACCTGGGAAGAGAAAGATGGTAAAAATCTTGTAAAAACTGGGAAGACTGGAAATTCAGTAAAATATTTCTAACCGTTTTACTCTTATTTCCTGATTACAATCTACAAATTCCAAAAACCAGTCAAGTGTTTGACATTTATCGGTATCCTTATCACAGTAAATATAATGCAGGGTGAATGTTGTTTGTTCAGTGTGATTTGAATCTGGAGTTGCAGCAACAGTAATTGAGAAAAATGTTTTATTTTCTCTCTGTTCCAATATGGCACCAGTGACATAAATAGAAATGTGTTCATTGTGAGCATCGCATATCAGATAATGCACATGTAAACTCTTTCCAGACACTTGTTGGTATCTGACCTTGCTTATGTATTGGATCATTGTAGAAATAAGGGTACTAATATTCACAAGAGATTTTCTTTGTTTGTATCTGCAATTTCCTGAGCGGAACCTCTGACTGCCAAGCCTCTTTGACCAAGAAATAATATGACATCAAGTAACATGAGAGCTCCAATGCAAGTTGGCTATTCTACAGATGAACAGAAAACATTACGTCTCCACTACCAAGCACTCTTCCATGTCATTTCACTCCTTCACTTTCATGATTCTCCCATCAAAAATATTTAGAAATGGGAGTATTCCATTTGAGGTCTGCTCTTGGATGAAAAATATTTTCTATGTACTCATTTTTCATTCATTGAGGATGATTTGAATTTCAAAACAGAATATTTTTGTACAGCCTCTTAGGGGAGAAAATGAAATTAAATATTGGGGTGTGAATCTAGTTTGACAGGCTGTAGTTGATAAATTCAGCACTACCCTATGAAGTATTTGGTACCAACATTTTCAGAGGCTCCCTTAACTCTTCTGTGAACCATTGCACTTAAGGGACCTGCCAGAATGTTTGTTTCTGAGTCCACACATCTGTAGGAATGTCCAATTTCTGTGTGGTACTGTGATGTGTTGTTGAGTTTGCGTACTATCTGACCACACAGGCTGACAGTTGGTGTTAGAAATGTATATTTCTGCTGTATTTCTTCAGAACCGAGCACTGTATGTTTTGTGGAAGGAGCTTCTTATCTTTCCCTTCTTTGTGGGTGGCAAAGTCAGTGAAGGTATTATACTACAATATTTGCTACACTTCTAGTCATGGATGTATATGTTCACTGATGACTTATTATGAAAGAGAACTTATGTCTGTGTCTTGTAAGTAGACTGTTCAGAAAAATTAACATTCTGACCATTTCTTTACATCAAAAACTGTTTCTACATTTCTCATAGCTACCACAGCTAACACTAGGTATCAATGGCTGGACATGTCTGGCATTGCAGTAATAGGCTATAAAAACCAACCTTGCTAACTAACCCGTGTGTCTATTAATGCAAAACCATGTGAAAATCCTGACTGTAGTTTTAGATTAGCCCTCACAAATGTACAGATACTGTATCCAAAGATAATGTACATACAATAACACATCTTGTCCTCTTGATTTATGTGGGATGCCATTGCCTTTGCTCATAAAATTTTTCCCACTAAGCCTTTCTCTACAGTCTGTTCCCAGACCAATGTGTTTGTCATTCTGCCTCATCTTCTATAGGGAGTTCAACAAGGAACTCCCTTGCCCAACCTGCGACCCACACTCATGGTCCAATGTACCACCAATTCTGGATGATCCATGCACAAGAAAGAAATGTGCTCAGGTAGCCATGAACATTAGAATATCATTGCAACACGGAAGAAACAACATAATACTCAGCAAGTGGAACAGCTTCCTAGTGAAAGCAATGTGTAAATAGTCCTGACAGACTGTAATGTTGTCACTAAAGAGAATCATCCATGAAGGTGCAAGCAGGGCACTGCAAGGTGCACCGGTGATGTCCTAGATTCCAATGTTGTGTGCTGTACTCAGGGGTAAAGTTGTCACTGTAACAGCAGCAAAAAATATGAAAACTGTTATTCCCATGGAGGAGATGGCAGTGCCATCAAGGAGGTGCAGACCTGGAAGAAAAATACAGCAATCAGGCCAGGACATCTTGAAGGAGGGACTGTGTGGTGTAATGACACTGGCAGCAAGATACCAGAATGAAGGGATGAAGTGGCACAAGACAGGCACAAGATAAAACAGGTACATATGAGCCAAATAAGCACAGAACATGAGAAAACAAAAGTGTATAGTCATCTGCAACCCAAAGGAAACAAAATTAATGTTTTTTAAACATGGAGCAGAACCATCAAGCTTGGTGTGGAAGCACATGAACACAGATCGGAATGCTACCTGATGGAACACAAGACAATGGAAATAAATTTTCAGAGACAGAAAAGTAAGGAAAAGTGCACAAGAAGAGAGATGTTCCTGAATAGGCGAGAAGAATAGAGCTTCATTGCAACACACACATTGTACACGGTAACATGCAACAAATGAAACAGTGAAGGCAAGGTAGACATTGTCCTGATCCACTAAAAGATTGGCACTAATATTAGAACTATTGTTGAAGCTTACTTTGCTGCACTCTGTCTTGTAACAACTGACAAACACTGCTGTAGGCACCATCAGTATAGGCTGCACTTGAAATACCAGTATTGTGTGCTGCACTGCTAGGAATATAGTCACAGTGCTCCAAAGTAGATAATTGGAGTTGTGCCTGGAACTTGGATTGGGTGGTGCTCCACTCTGCAGTGACATATAAAGGCTGACCATTGGAGTAATGCTTGAAAGTTCTCCAGTGTCACATGGCTCATGGATGGGAACTATACTGTGGCTGTCACAGGCAAGATCATAGGCATTGATTTTGGATTTCAGGCTCCTTAACATGGCAGCATCAGACAGCTGTCTGTTGTGTGGTGTAAGGATGGATTTTAAGGCAGCAGTCAGAGGGTACATCACCCACTTGCACCTCAATCCTATTGTGTCTCCTATTCCGTCATGTTGTCATAACCATCCGCTTTTCTTCCTGCCCCACTTCTACAAAGAATCCAGCTGAGAAATACCCCACACATTTGCCACTCATTCTCCTGGCTGCATCTACTCATCAGTAAGTAAAGAAAGGAGAGTTACATTGCATGTGTTTGGTGTGGCAATTTTACTGTGTGAACAGCAAAAATCTTGTAAGCGATAAACATTTTTCCTATAACTATGTGTTGGGTATACCTGAGAAAAATTCATGATAGTTTGAAATTGTGGGTGAAGCTTTTTGCTAGTCACTATGTTCTCTCTTTGCAAAAGACTGGATTAATATAATGTGAGTATATGCCTACAGTGAGCGAGGCTGCTTATAGTCTTATTCACTGTTTGTAACTGTAGAACTTGGCACAGTGAGTTAACTCTGTAACATAAGGTTTTGTGTTTTAATAGGCAGATGACTACAGGATTTAAAATTTCAAAATTTGTTCAGTAATGTTTTGAAATGTTGATGGTAAACGTTTGTTTGCCTTGAAGGTCTTCAGATGGCCAGCCTCCTACTGGAGTAAAGTTCTGGCGTTCTGGAAGTTTGATAGTAATGTTGATTCTTGTGCAAAATTGAGTAGATTAGATGCTGATCATTCACTTATCAGTAGGGATTTGAAAAGACTGACATAAATTATTCAATTCTCTTTCATTTTGTGTTGAAACAATCTTATTTTATTTGGTTGCTTTAGGTTTGCAGGTAAAATGTTCGTTGCAATAACAGCAAATTTCTTTTTCTGTCAATCAGGACCTCTTCAAGAGGAGCTGTCCCCGACGCTGGGGAAGAGGGGACAGTCAGGCAGCACCCCTGAGCCTGGCAGAGCACATGTGAGTTTCACCAGGAGCAAGAAAGTTAGATTTTGTAGCATATAATTCACATCACATTGCTTCCTGACCTCTTTCCACAAATTTAATCAGCCCAGAGGTTTCAGCCATTACAATACTTCCTGATTTCGTGTGCTGCCCTGCACACTTCCAACTTACTTAATGAAGTAAACTCCTTTCTGCTCATCCTATTTACCACAACTTCAGTAACATTATGTCCACCACTCCAGTTGGTTTCCAGACCCCAGAACCTTTGCAACTTCTTCTGCACTGGTAACTGAAATGTTAGCTAAAGTCTAAATTCTCTATGAACAATCCAAAATGTTTATCAAAGAATACTGACATACTGCATCTTCATCTAGAAGAGAATCTCTCCTTAATAACTAAAGGCTGTACATAGTATATGGAATCTTAATGACAATCAACTTCATTTTCATTCTATTGATGTAATGGCAGTACTCACAGTGCTCACAGGTCTAAGGGCATGGCACATAACTGAACCAGATTGAGACGGCATGGAATAAACAACTCAAATCAGCAGATACAGTGAAGCACGATAAAGCAGCTATTGTCCCACCTTGCAGAAATGCTTCATTCACCTGCACCAGATTTCATGCACAAGAGAGAGAGAACTCCGAAAGCATATAAAAGTGTAAATCCTTTATTTGAACTTAAAAATAACTTTATGGTAGCCACTGTCATTCATACATACTATACACATTGTGAAATACATAACGTTACCAAAGTAATAGGTTATATGACAGTTTGTGTTATATATACACAGATTACAACCCATGAGCGAACAAAAGATTTTATTAGGTGGAACTAGGCCACCACTTAATTTTACAGAAAGATAAACTTTCTTCAAAACCAAAAGGTTTCTTCTCCTACCAAAATTTTATAACAAGCCAAAGAATATGCCACCTTATTGAATCGAAATATTAGCAACTGAACTGAATTTACATTCTTTTGTTGGGGTTTTCTCACAATGTTTTCTGGCAGATGACAAGGAAGTACAGGGATGCAGTGTCTGGGGTCGGTGGCTGGCATAGTAAGGACGTGGCACCTGGATGTTCTGGCTGCATTGAAGTATATTCCAGGTGACAGTCTGCGGCAGGTTGAAGGACGCTGGTTTCCCTTTCTTGCGGCTATTTAACCCAGCAGCTCCAGTCTTCCTCTGCTGATTCCAGAGTGATGATTGGCAGCTGTTGGTGATCCCTGACTGGCAGATGGTCATATCATAGTGTGACCATCTGTGCCGGGAAAAGGCTCGTGCACATGCTTAGTTGGTGGCTGATTGAATGTTTGGCGGGAACGCCTGTAGTGCTGGCTGGCGGAAGGTGCCGGCAGTAAGTTGCAGGCGCCACTTAACTGTGCTCTGGCAGCCAACTGTTGTGTTTGTGTGCCTACGCACATCACGACATGCCAATTGCCACTTACAGTTTACAAAAATATTTATATGTATTGCAATTACACATCCAAGTACTCTTCTAAAATGACAGAAGAGCCACTCCTCTTGATACATTTGTGGCCGGACAAACTTCCTAAAGTCTTCATAAAATACTTCACTGGTTTTTAAATCAATATCGCACACACTTCATAGACAGGTCTTATTGTCTCTGGGTATCAAGAGTTTCACACGCATGTTGCTTAGTAATTCAATAAAACTGACTTAATGTTTTTAAGCTCATGTATCACAGCTTGTGCAGTGTAATGTAAAAGTAACTTTGTAGCTACGTAATATTCAGATAGGTCTCTGGTACGTGAAACAGAATCAAATGATGATTCTTTCGACAATCCGCCTGTTCTTGTACTGACTTCTTTATGCTGACAGGTGTCCCTCCAGCAATGACTCTATGATCAACACAGCTGCTGTCTGTCATAAAAAAATTCACTGTATAGTGTCTGCCACAAGGAGTGCAATTCTAAAGGCAAGGGCTCATTCCACATTAACTTACATTGCCATAGTCAATGTCAAATATCTTGCATGTGCTCACAATGGGCCTAATTAATCCAAATGAATAAAAATGTGATGAAGTGACAAACAATACAGAGCATTTTATGAAGCTGTAGACATCAGGGGCTGGTTTGACACAGTTCACAAGATGCTGGATGCTAGAGTGAACCTAAAGTTTTAACGTCCTCATTGTTGTCAAGCAGTAGAGGTAATTGTGTTTCTTGCGCCACTGAGGGGATATTTTCGAGTAGTCACACTGTTGCTGCACCATTTCTATAGTGAGGATCCACCTTTCATAAATATCCTTGTGAGATATTGCTGGAGCTTGATTGCTGGCCCTACTGAATCACAACGAAAGATTGTCCACAGTGAAACAATTAGTGATGATGTTTGCTGCTTCAATGTGGTCACTCTCTTTGTGAGCTGGTTGAAACAGACATCATTCTGCAAGAAAGGTTGCACAAGCCGTTTGTCATGTGACTGTCTTCAGTTGGTATTCCTGAAGTGTTGCACATACCACTATTCCACAATATTTGTTGGTAAGCATGATCTTCACCTGCTACCAGAACTTGTCAATATGTCTTCTCTATATCTGCTGTGAAGGCAATGCAGTGCATTCAGAAACACAATATTATGGATTACAATTCCCGTTGACTGATTGGTCCTGTCATTAGCAAACTGTTTAGTTACTAATCCATGTTCAATATGGTAGAAAATCAAACACTACTCTCAGTCAGTAGTCGATCTGCCTTCCTCAGAGACAGTACTATGCACCATGTAACACAAAATGGCATCTGTAATGACTACTGGTTGCTAAGTCTTTGTACTCCCTCATAAACTCGGCATAGCTTTCTTTAAACTTTGGTTGTCTCACAAGTTTCTATTCAGTCTGCGAGAAGCATTTTGCTGCAGTGTGAAAAGAATTGAGTACTGACTCATCTCTTCCCAAAACAGAAGACAGACAATGAACCTGCCTGTGGAATCTATATCTGTGTGTTTTTGCATTGCTGCTCTTCTCATCATTACAACATGATTTAGTTCTTCTGTCTCCAAGAATCTGTTCAAGGAAGTTTGAGCATCAGTGTAAGTTTTTGCAAAGCACAACATGACTGAATACCTTGATGAAATGTGCTCTACCATTTGATACTGCCCTGACATATACAGAAGCACAGGACGATCACTTCCTATGGAGACAATCCTTGCCTTCTAATAGCAACTTAGATTTGGCTCCAATGCCCTAAGTACTTGGCATTGGAGGGAGACTGCTGTTTGTTCCCAGGTGTGCTGTGCCATTGTGGTACTGTAGTCTTGTGATCTGCAATGATTCACATTTATTTTTGAGGAAAGCACTCTCTCTTCAGATGACCAGGAGCTATTGGGACTCAGACTGGCTTCAGATTTTGTTCTTACAGACTGGTCAACTTTTTCTTTCAGGGGCTGAAACATAATCATGTCTTGCAGGGATGCATCTAGTTGTAATGCCGCCAGTGCATGCACAATTGCCTTGTTAAGCAGTGCATGAAATGCACTTGCCCATGCCCTTGTCATTGATGGGAGTGCTAAGTTTCTTCCCACGTGTTGATGCAAGAAACTGAGTGTTATTGTATCTGTTGCAAACCATAATAAAGGCCACATTAAAGTAAGTGCTAGTCACTAGAAAATGAGCAGTGGCATTGTGAGCTTCACATTACTTAACTAAGCAAATGATAATGCTTAGCAGTGCCCTGTAATTCCTCATTATTTACCACAAGACTCAAAAATGTCATAAAAATGCCTGAACTGCATTACATCACCATTAAATGGTGGCAGTTAAGTGATGGGCAACTTGATGGTACTTTTGATGTACTCAAGTCAGATCCACCATCTAACGGAACCTTGTCACATGCATTGGCACAACACACTCACTGCAGTCTCGGGCAACTGAGACCACTCTCATACCATTACATCTTACCCTGGATTTTCATTGTTTGAATGTAGATCTCTAATAAGACCCCAATGGTTCATTGTAATAAGAAGAATTATGTTTCTTTTAGTGAGGATTTCTTCATATTGTGCTCTGCCATAATTAATTATTGTTTCTGAGACAGCTGACACCTGTGAACAGCTCATTAGCAGGCTCATATGGGTAGATCCACAATATAAACCCTGGAACCAGAACATATCTTTTGGCAGATTGTTTAGCTTTTGCTAAGTGAATAATTTTTAAATAACATTCAAAATGATAAATTACTAGCTTGCAGGACATGGCTGACAATATTTATTTCACTGATATTGCCAAAAAGTTGGCACAAGTTGCAAATTAAATAAAGGATTTATTGGTAAACACTGAAATATACTTAGTGTGGACAAGGTGGATTGCCACTTGACCCTTTCTCAGAGACAAAAAGAGTTCAGATTATTGCTGGTGATCATGGTGAGAATGTAACAATAGTTGAACTTGGAGATGCTGTAATTGCAAGTATCCCACCTATAATTCTGTTCAGAGGAATGCTGTGTAAAGATGAAAAGCATTAAAAGTTCTGTGACGACACCTGTTTCAAAATAACAGAAAAAGCTCAATGACAACCAATATCCTTGCAAAACCTTCCTACTTCTTAATGGAGCTAAATCACATCAGGATGCCTAGTATTGTTGCTGCCACTTAAGAAAACAAAATATTCTATTGCCTATAAAGGAATTAAATGTGAATGTATGCCAATTGATAAATGTTTTCAAAACATTTGAATATTCTGGGACGTTGCTGACCTAATTCCTGGACATCTGGAAAAGTTAAGAGTTATAGATGCGATATTTGTAAGTGCCTGGTTGAGAGAAATGACACAAATGAGCCTGACTGCTGTTTCAAAGAAACAGAAATCTTTCCTTCCAATCTCGTAAGTGATTCACAAGTCTAGATTTGCACCTTCAGTTTTTACTGAGCATTCTATTGAAACAAATTTCGGCCATGATGCATCAAACTTACCATGTGATGATTCAGCAGTTGACAGTTCTCCATAAGCTATTGATCTAATGTAGGGGGTACTCAATAGAATCACGCAGGGAATACTACCAAAGTAGTAGTAGTAGTAGTAGTAGTAGTAGTAGTAGTAGTAGTATGGTATTCTGCCTTACAGCAGCTCTTATCGTGGATTAAGCCTCTTCCACTTTTGTCTGTCTATAGCCAGTCTTTTCATTTCTGAATATTTGCCTTCTTTCATATTGTCCAACATCTGATATCTTCTTTTTCCTCTTCCTCTTGTTCCCTCCACTATTCCTTCTATTCCTTCCTTCAATAAACAGTCCCTCCTTAAACAATGTCCAATCCAGTTCCGTTTTCTCTTTCAGCTGACTTTGAGCATGTTTCTTTCTTCTCCAACTCACCTTAATACTTCTTCATTCCTTACTCGGTCTTCCCAGTTCACTTTTTCCTTTCTTCTCCATAACCAGATCTATAGTGCCTCCAATCTTCTTTCATCTTCCTTCCTCAATGTCCAGGTCTTTGCACCATATAGTGCAATGCTCCAGATGTGACATTTGGCAAGTCTTTTCCTCAGATTTTTGTTGAGTGGTCCATAAAGTAATTTGTTTCCTCTTGAATCCTTCTTTTGCCATTGCAATTCTTTTCCTAATTTCTGTTGAGCAATACATATCATCCATTATTACAGTTTCCAAGTAATTGAAGTTATTCACTTTCTTTATTTCCTCTCCCCCTATTTTCATACAGAGTTTTGTCCCCTTTTCTCCAATTACCATGCTTCTTGTTTTCTTCTTGTTAACTTTCATTTGATGTTCTTCTAATTTTGTGTTTAGATTATATAACATTTGTTCCATCTCTCTTGTACTCTCTGCCATCACAACCATTTCATCTGCAAATCTTATACACTCCACTCTCTGACCCCCTATATAAACTCCTCCCCTTCCATCAAAACTTTCATTAATAATTTCCTTGAGGTATATACTGAACAGTGTTTGTGATAAGCAACCACCTAGTCTTACACCTCTTCAGAGTTCAATTTCTTCATTCATCACACCTCCTACTTTTACTCTTGCTCTCTGGTTCAAATATAGATTTTAATTAGCCAGCTATCCATTCAGTCAGCTCCATGTT
Organism: Schistocerca piceifrons; assembly: GCF_021461385.2. Classification (NCBI taxonomy): domain Eukaryota; kingdom Metazoa; phylum Arthropoda; class Insecta; order Orthoptera; family Acrididae; genus Schistocerca; species Schistocerca piceifrons. Next base: position 47,122,259 of record NC_060140.1, on the reverse strand, counting down.
TCCTTAAGATTTCCATCAGTTTGTCCCATCTGACAGTGTCAATAGGCTTCTCAAGATCAATGAATGCAATATACACCTTCCTTTTCCTCTCCATGTACGTTTTCCCTATCACCTTTAGTAGCCCAATGGCACCTGTAGTCCCCACTCCTCACCTGAAACCAAATTGTTCATCTCCTAGTAGGCAATTCAACTGTCCACATAGCTTTGTGCTGAGCATCCTCAGCAAGACTTCCTCTGCATGTGTATCAGGCACACTGATCTATGTTTCTCACACTTTTTGCTGTTCTTTTTCTTTTCTACAGGTATTAAGATTCTTTCTGTAAAGTCCATTGGTGATTTTCCTGTCATGAATATTTGATTACACAATTCAATCAACTCCCTTTTCCCTTCTTTCTCCAATGACTTTATAGACTCTTAAATCTCACTAGTTAGTATTGCATTTCCTTTGTCATCATCTGCAACTTCATCTTCTTCGTCTATCCCAATGTCTTCTTCACTTGGTCGGCTGTTTACAGCATATAGCCATTTTATATATTCTCCCATCTTATCATAATTTCTTGGGGTTCACTCACCATTTTACCATCTGCTGCCTCTACTTCCTTCAGTCCATTGTCGTTTCTCTTTTCCCCTGAGTGTCAAATCCATTGCTTCTTTGTACATGAAATCATATTTTCCTTCATTCTCTAATTTCACTGTCTTGTCACACTCTGCTGTCAGCCATTTGTCCTTTGCTTCTTCTGTCTCCCTTCTTAATTCATTATTTAAACTTCTGTAGTTATGCTTCCCTTCTTCTGTGTCTACAGTTTTCCATTTCCTGCAATCACCGATCTTGGTTATCATAACTGGTGTTACCCGTTCTTTATTTATTATTTTCCTCTCCTTGACTCAGTGTTTCCTTAGCTGCATTTTTGATCCTATTTTTAAAACGATCCTGCCTTCCGTCTGTGCATTCCATTTCCTGACTTTTCATTATGATTTCACAATATGCATTCTCCAATTTTTGACAATTGCCTTTGTCTTTGTTTCTCAAAGTTAATGTGCTCTCTCTTCTGTCCTTCCCAGGTTCCTTTCAATTAAACTAGAACATCAGCTATTACTAATATATGATCTGAATAAGTATCTGCCCCTGGATAGCTTTTGAGACTCTTTAGGCAATTTTGGTGTCATTGTTGTATCATTATGTAATCAATTTGATATCTTTTGTTGTCAAATCGAGGTATCCAAGTACACTGTCATCTTTTGTGGTTACCAAATAGAGTATTTCCAACTACCATGAAATTTTCATTGCAGTATTCCAAAAGCATTTGCCTTTTCTCATTTCTTTCACCCAGTCCATATTTTCCCAGAGCTTCTCCTTCTGGTCCTTCACCAACTACCACATTCCAATCACCCATTATAACAATGCATGCATTTCTTTTCTCTCTCTGCTAAGTTTTCTATCATCTCACAACATTCTTATACCTCTTCATCTGAACGATTACTTGTTGGCATATAGACCTGGATGATAAGTAAGTCTTTCTTTTTCTCTCTGTCTCATCATCAATATTCTTCCACCAACATATTTAACCTTGATTACCTTGTCCTCCACCTGTCAAAATTTCAACCTTATTCATTCCATTTTTGTCTTCACCTGAATAGTACAATCAGAAGTCATCACTTTCTAGTTTTCCACAACCACCCAACTCACCTCACACATACAGAGTATACCCAATTCGTTTCTTGTCACTTCATGTTTGGCGTTTTCTAATTTCCCTTCCTGGAGAAGGGTTAAGACATTGCAACTACCAATCCTCAATAAGTCTTCCTTCTTCTCCTTCGTTCCTTTTCCATTTTCCCAAATCTCGGGACTCCTCATTGTATTTGCCCCCTGGAGAACAGATTGAGGGGAAGCTTTACCTCTGGAATATTTTACAAAGAGATCAAGCCCATGAACATCTAGGGAAGTAATTCCAGTGGTGGTTTCCCTTTTCCTTCCACTGTCCTCCATATGCTGTCAGCTTGCTGACCCAGTTCACCACTGGGGTTGGTTACCCAACCATCCACTGGGTTGCTCAGCTTAACAGGACCATGAAGTGTAGGTAGGATTGTGGAGAATTATGGTGAGAGAGGCTAAGAGAACTCTCTTGTTGCGTTCTTGTATTTGCATCTCACCCCATTTTTAGCCAGAGTCAAAAGGTTGTAGCAGTGATCGGCCCAAGTAATCTCCCAGTCCTACCAAAGGATGACAGATAACTTCACTTCTCCTGATAATGAGGATGACCTATAAAATATAGTTGCACATTGTATCAACAACTTAACCTGGAACTTTCATTTTTCTGCTTGCATAATTATTTTCCTCTGTAAATTCTAACTGAAATTAGTATTCTTTAAGTAAGGGCCATGTGATGAATAACTCTGTTATTTATACCGGAACAACTATGAAGTTCATAATTCACCTTCTCTACCCATCAAAGAGAGAGAGAAATTGACTGGCTAGTACCGTAGGAGGATTGCCATGAATTTCTAAATTAAAGAGTCAGAATGTACTGGCCTCCAAGTTCCTTGCTGTATAATGTCGAGAGTTACAGAAGGGATAGATTGCTGCTCATTGTAAATGCGACACATGACCTACTACAGGAAAGTGGAACACCCTGCACAACATGTAGATAAACATAACATGCCCAATTTCAATGGCTGCTTCACAACCCATGCAATCTGTGTTGTCGCATACACCACCAGCTTTTCTGAACTCTGGAGACTGGAGTTACCCTTAAACCACATACTCTGCTCCTGAAACCATCCCTGCCTCAACCTACAGTAACCTACTGTCTCCCTTCTTCTGCCAAAATGTTCCCTCCCACCCTCACCCCACTGTGCACGGCTCTCTGCAAGTGCACCAACCAGTCCCTTCTCCTTTTGTGTGCTCCTTTCCTTTCTGCTCAGTTTTTTCCCTCCCTCCCTCCCTCCCACCCACCCACCCACCCACCCAAACTCCCTCCCGATTCTAAACCAGATAGCCTCATCTGCCAGCTCTAGTCCCTGCACACTCTGCTAAGTTGCACTGTTCCCTCCTCTTCAACCTGTGTGGGATATCCCTCTACCTCCTCTGCTCCACTATGGATTGTTAGTTCTGTTTAATATATTGGTCTGGCCTGAGCAGCTAGAGATATGGTGTGGTGGTGATGGTGGTGGTGGTGGTGGTGGTGGTGGTGGTGGTGGTGGTGTAGCTTCTTTTTCAGTAGTTGTAGTGGCAACTGCCTGTAACACAAGTTTGTTCTTGTAACATCTGTGAATATGGACTTGATGTGCTGGTACCATGAACAGCTGAAATCGTGGAGAAACTACAGCCATTCTTTTCTTGTTGCTGTGTAGCTCTTCTGTGTGACTTAACCCATCAAACCCAATTTATTTTTAGTCATTATATATTCTGTATTTTTGGGAAACTGTGTCCTCGCAAAAAGGTACCAGTAACACTTTCTATCATGATGACCTCATTGTTGGGCACCCATGAGATTCGCACACACGAGGGGACCAGAGTAAGTGTTCAATCTCAAAGGAGTGTTTCCGGAGTCACTCGGCAACAATTCCGGATATGTGGAGTGTCGCATTTACCTGCTGGAATTGCTGAAGTCTGTTGGAATGCACAATGGACATGAATGGATGCAAGAGATCAGCCAGGATTCTTAAGTACATGTCACCTGTCTATCACATCTAGACATATTAGGGGTGTCCATCCCTGGTATTTGAGTGGTCAGTTCGACAAAATATCATACTTAACGGCCCAGGTTCGAATCCTGGCTGCGTCGGGGATTTTCTTTGCTCAGGGACTGGATGCTGGGTTGTCCTTACATTCATAATTTCATCCCCATCAACACACAAGTCACCAAAGTGGTGTTAACATGCAAGATTTGCACCAGGCTAACTGTCTACTTGATGGGAGGCACTAGCTACGTGGCATTTCCATATCAGGGGTTCAATATCACTCAAATTGCACATGCCCCACACCATTGCAGAGCTTCCACCTCCTGTCTTGTGGGGTCTATGGATCCGTGAGGTTGTCTCCATACCCATACACTTTCATCCACTTGATACAGCTTGAGATGACTCATCCAACAAGGCAACAAGTTTCCAGTCAAGTCCAAGACCAAGGTTTGAAGTGCAATTACTGATGTAGACATACGATGGATTTTCACTTTTATATAACTTGTTGAACACAAACCAAACATCATGGTAAAGAATAGAAACACTAAAACCAATAATTCACAGTATCATTCAGTTGCTGGCCTAATTAAGCAAAATAATGCAATAAAATACTTGATTATCTTCCAACAGGTCTCATCTGTCACAAGTGCCAAACTATTAGTTTACTTTCCATTACCATGCTTGTGTATGACCCAGTGCAATATAGACATTGTGAAGTGCAGATCCACAGACAATTTTATGGCAAAAAATGTCCAATTTCTTCACAGGATTTACATTATAATTCAGGTCACACATGGTTTGTACTGAACGAGAGTTCTAGCATACTGTATATCATGTGGATGCATGTGCAATTATTTACAAGCAAATTAACAACAGACTAATTGCTCCAAAAAGAAACGATGAGAAAGGGAAGATCAGGAAGATGATGGTGAGTTGAGCAGTCTTGCGATGGACCATCATAGCAACAATAGTTTGGAGCACAGAGGAGTGAAGATGTCATGGGAGGGCTTTGAACACTTGCAAGGCCCTAATTACTAGTGACAAACATAACAAATAAACATAGATGAAAAAATACACCATTGGCTGTCATCACTCATTACTTGGGTACAAATCAAACTGCTGATGTCTGCTTCACTGCGACATCCTTTTGGTGCTGATGGTGAATGGATGATTGTAACTGAGGTATTGTCAAAGGTGGTTGACTTACATACAACAAATAGCATATTGATCAAGTTTTGATTTTGCTCGCATCATGCTAATAATGTTGAAAACAATTAAAGAAATTTTCTTGCCCAAATGGCCTGACCTCTAGTGTAAGCTGTTAAGGATTCGGCAAACATCTGAAGTATGCAGATGAATTGACTTTCGATCAATGCAGGTCATGTATCTGGCACATTAATGAATTTCTAGGTATCCTCCATTCACACAAATACTATTATTTGGTGGGGACAGGTAATGTTAAAGCTATACAAATTCATCTCAAGGTCCCCCTGCAGGTACGGGGGTTAGAATAGGCCCAAAGTATTCCTGCCTGTCATAAGAGGTGACTAAAAGGTGCCTCAGATGCTTCAACCTATATGTGATGGTCCCCTCTTGGGTTTGACCTCCATATTTCCAATTCTTCTGAAGAGCGAACCAATTGGGGAAGGGCACCTTACATGGTACATTGTGCCCATTGTGCATAGAAACCTCTAGCCAGCCTTCTCATCGCTGCACTGCCATTCTGTTTGTTCCCCATCTCTTTGGTGAGGTTACATTCCTAGGTGCAATTTCCACCATGCACTGTGCATTGTTGCTTTTTGCGGAACTGATGACCAAGGACTTCCTTGCACCTAATATGCAGCATAGTAGCCAGTCAATTGTGGTGGAGCTGCCATGTACCTTGTTGGTTGTAGCCCCCTTACAACACAGGGATCACTCTGCTGATGCCTGCGCCAACTCCCCACGTATGCCAAGGAGTAGAGGCCTATCTCCCTGGGGTATCGGGACTCCCGGCAATGGCCATCCTGCCAGGTGGCCCTTGTAGAGGCTGGGTGGTGCCCGTGGGGAGGGCCCTTGGTCGGAGTGGGTGGCATCAGTGCAGATGACCCACAATGAAGCGTGGTACATCATCTCTTGCTGGTGGCCATCTACCAGCAGTCTCTAAGCATTCTTGGGCTCAGTTCAATGCTCAGAAATACAATCCCAAATCATTCCCCTCCCTGGCCACACTGTGGGAGGAGTGTCTCAGGATGGCAGTGATACTTATTTGCTCTGGTTCCTAGTTTGTACAAGAGCTGAAGTCTTTCATGTCAAAAAAGTCTAAATTCTTCATAGAGCGTTTAGAGGACATGTTTGGGGAGGTGGAGGGCTTGTCCAAAATGCGCTCTTGGTCAGTATTGACAAAAACAGCATTCTATGCCCAGTCCTGGAGATTACTTGCTTGTGACAAGTTGGGGGATGTTTCAGTTACCATAACACACCATTGTTGTTGTTGTGGTCTTCAGTCCTGAGACTGGTTTGATGCAGCTCTCCATGCTACTCTATCCTGTGCAAGCTTCTTCATCTCCCAGTACCTACTGCAACCTACATCCCTCTGAATCTGCTTAGTGTATTCATCTCTTGGTCTCCCCCTATGATTTTTACACTCCACGCTGCCCTCCAATACTAAATTGGTGATCCCTTGATGCCTCAGAACATGTCCTACCAACCGATCCCTTCTTCTGGTCAAGTTGTGCCACAAACTTCTCTTCTCCCCAATCCTACTCAATACTTCCTCATTAGTTATGTGATCTACCCATCTAATCTTCAGCATTCTTCTGTAGCACTACATTTCAAAAGCTTCTATTCTCTTCTTGTCCAAACTATTTACCGTCCATGTTTCACTTCCATACATGGCTACACTCCATACGAATACTTTCAGAAATAACTTCCTGACACTTAAATCGATACTCGATGTTAACAAATTTCTCTTCTTCAAAAACGATTTCCTTGCCATTGCCAGTCTACATTTTATATCCTCTCTACTTTGACCATCATCAGTTATTTTACTCCCCAAATAGCAAAACTCCTTTACTACTTTAAATGTCTCATTTCCTAATCTAAGACGCTCAGCATCACCCGACTTAACTCGACTACATTCCATTATCTTCGTTTTGCTTTTGTTGATGTTCATCTTATATCCTCCCTTCAAGACACCATCCATTCCGTTCAACTGCTCTTCCAAGTCCTTTGCTGTCTCTGACAGAATTACAATGTCATCGGTGAACCTCAAAGTTTTTTTTTCTTCTCCATGGATTTTAATACCTACTCCAAATTTTTCTTTTGTTTCCTTTACTGCTTGCTCAATATAGAGATTGAATAACATCGGGGAGAGGCTACAACCCTGTCTTTCTCCCTTCCCAACCACTGCTTCCCTTTCATGTCCCTCAACTTTTATAACTGCCATCTGGTTTCTGTACAAGTTGTAAATAGCCTTTCGCTCCCTGTATTTTACCCCTGCCACCTTTAGAATTTGAAAGAGAGTATTCCAGTCAACATTGTCAAAAGCTTTCTCTAAGTCTACAAATGCTAGAAACGTAGGTTTGCCTTTCCTTAATCTTTCTTCTAAGATAAGTCGTAAGGTCAGTATTGCCTCACGTGTTCCGGTATTTCTACGGAATCCAAACTGATCTTCCCCGACGTCGGCTTCTGCTAGTTTTTCCATTCGTCTGTAAAGAATTCTTGTTAGTACTTTGCAGCTGTGGCTTATTAAACTGATTGTTCGGTAATTTTCACATCTGTCAACAACTGCTTTCTTTGGGATTGGAATTATTATATTCTTCTTGAAATCTGAGGGTATTTCGCCTGTTTCATACATCTTGCTCACCAGATGGTAGAGTTTTGTCAGGACTGGGTCTCCCAAGGCCGTCAGTAGTTCCAATGGAATGTTGTCTACTCCGGGGGCCTGTTTTGACTCAGGTCCTTCAGTGCTCTCTCAAACTCTTCACGCAGTATCGTATCTCCCATTTCATCTTCATCTACATCCTCTTCCATTTCCATAATATTGTCCTCAAGTGCATCGCCCTTGTATAGACCCTCTATATACTCCTTCCACCTTTCTGCTTTTCCTTCTTTGCTTAGAACTGGGTTTCCATCTGAGCTCTTGATGTTCATACATGTGGTTCTCTTATCTCCAAAGGTCTCTTTAATTTTCCTGTAGGCAGTATCTATCTTACCCCTAGTGAGATAAGCCTCTACATCCTTACATTTGTCCTCTAGCCATCCCTGCTTAGCCATTTTGCACTTCCTGTCGATCTCATTTTTGAGACGTTTGTATTCCTTTTTGCCTGCTTCATTTACTGCATTTTTATATTTTCTCCTTTCATCAATTAAATTCAATATTTCTTCTGTTACCCAAGGATTTCTACTAACCCTCTTCTTTTTACCTACTTGATCGTCTGCTGCCTTCACTACTTCATCCCTCAGAGCTACCCATTCTTCTTCTACTGTATTTCTTTCCCCCATTCCTTTCAATTGCTCCCTTATGCTCTCCCTGAAACTCTGTACAACCTCTGGTTCTTTCAGTTTATCCAGGTCCCATCTCCTTAAATTCCCACCTTTTTGCAGTTTCTTCAGTTTTAATCTACAGGTCATAACCAATAGATTGTGGTCAGAGTCCACATCTGCCCCAGGAAATGTCTTACAATTTAAAACCTGGTTCCTAAATCTCTGTCTTACCATTACATAATCTATCTGATACCTTTTAGTATGTCCAGGGTTCTTCCATGTATACAACCTTCTTTCATGATTCTTAAACCAAGTGTTAGCTATGATTAAGTTGTGCTCTGTGCAAAATTCTATCAGGCGGCTTCCTCTTTCATTTCTTAGCCCCAATCCATATTCACCTACTACGTTTCCTTCTCTCCCTTTTCCTACACTCTAATTCCAGTCACCCATGACTATTAAATTTTCGTCTCCCTTCACTATCTGAATAATTTCTTTTATTTCATCATACATTTCTTCAATTTCTTCGTCATCTGCAGAGCTAGTTGGCATATAAACTTGTACTACTGTAGTAGGTGTGGGCTTCGTATCTATCTTGGCCACAATAATGCGTTCACTATGCTGTTAGTAGTAGCTTACCCGCATTCCTATTTTCCTATTCATTATTAAACCTACTCCTGCATTACACACCATAAGAGTTTAAATATGGTCCAGGATATTATTTTCCATAGGGACCACCTTTTTAGTCTAATGACTAGCTGCGCGCCAATTAAGAACATCAAGGTGTTCATTTCATCTGGCACATACTTTGGGGTCTGAAGGATAATCAGATTGCTACTGGTGCCTTCATCTTAGCCTTCAAGGGTGATACATGACTGGAGAAGGTCAAGGTGATAGTCTACCACTGTGACATCAATCCCTATATCCCTCCCCTGACAAAGTGCTTTACGTGCTGCAATGTTGGCCATATGTCTTCCTGCTGTACTTCCAGCCTCACATGTCGAGATTGTGGATACCCATCATATCCCAATACTCCATGTGCCCCACCTCCCATCTGTGTCAACTGCAGAGAGCCTCATTCACCCTGCTCGCCGGACTGCCGGATCTTACAGAAGGAGCAGGAAATCATGGACATAAGACACTGGACCGACTGACTTATACTGGGGTTAAGAGGAAATATGAATGACTCCATCCTGTGTGAATGGCATCCTCATATGTCACCACAACCACCACCATGATGGCCCTATCAGCTCAGAGAATTACAGTCGGCTCACAAAGTCGATCAAGTTCAAACACCCCCTTGACCATGGGGGCACTACCCACCCTGCTGCTCCTGCTCCACCTACTTTGGGAGCAACCATCCCCTCCCCACACACCTATTGGGTATTGGGGATGTCTGTCCCCACTTCTAAGCTACTCCATGCAGGAGACTGAATTGGTGAAGCCCTCCCAGCCAGTGAAACCCAAGAGGCAGGGAGAAAAATCCAAGAAGAAGCCCTCTAAGATGAAGGAACTTGTGATGGCATCCAGCCCACCGCAACCTACAAGCTCTGCATCTGAGGGCGAGGTTGAGACTCTGGCGTACGCTGCCGACCAAGATCTGGCCTGACTCTGACACAATGGATGTCACTCACACAGGTGCTCAATCGGTGGCAGCAGGTGACCCAGTGGCGTAATCTGCCTCTTCGGTCCCTTCACACCTTTCTCAGCCATTGGCAATGTCAGCCTCCATTGGAACTGCAGTGATTTTTTCCGCCATCTTGCTGAGCTCAGTCAACTTCTCAGCCTTGACCCTTTCCTCTACATTGTTCTTCAGGAATCTTGATTTCTGGTAACGCGTACCCCTGCCCTCCATAGCTACAGGGATTATTATAGGAACAGGATAGCTTATGAGAGGGTACCTGGTGGTGTCTGCATCTATTTCCATCACTCCCTTTACAGTGAGTCTGTCCCCCTACAAATGCCTTTAGAGGTTGTCACTGTTCGGGTGTGGATGCCTCCGGCTGTTACTATCTGCAGTCTCTCTCTTCCACCAGATGGTGATGACCTGCAGCATGTCCTGGCTGCGCTGATAGTCCAATTGCTGCCATCTTTCTGTTACTCGGCGACTTCAATACCCATAAAACTCTGTGGGGTGGATCAGTGGCAACAGGCTGAGCCACCATCATTGAACAAGTATTGGTACAGCTCGACCTTTCTCTTTTAAATAGTGGTACCTTCACACATTTCAGTGTGGCACATGGCACATAGTCAGCAAACGATCTTCTCAGCTGCAGCCCTAGCCTATTGCCATCTGTCCCATGGAGTGCGCTTGACAACTTGTGTAGTAGTGACCACTTTCCAATATTTCTGTCACAGCCACAGCAGGGGCGCCCCTGCAGATGGACTATGAATAAGGCTGACTGGGACCTGTTCACCTCCATTGCCACTATTGAGAGTCATTCCAATGATGCCATTGATGCCGTGGTTCACTCGGTCACCACCGGCATCATTACTGCCACAGAATGTGCCATTCTGTGTGCTTCTGGGGCCCCTTGGTGGAGAACTGTGCCTTGGTGGTTGCCCGAGATGGCTGAGGGGATTAAAAATCTCAGGCGGGCACTCCAGCATCACAAGTGGCATCCCTCATTGGAACACCTCATCGCCTTTAAACAGCTTTGTGTGCAAGCTCACTGCCTGATTCGTCGATGCAAGCAGGAGTGCTGGGAAAGGTATGTCTCCACCATTGGCCTCCGTACCTCTCCATTGTGGGTTTGGGCCAAGATTAGGAGACTCTGTGGCTATCATACCCTCGTCAGTGTACCTGCACTTCCACTGATTGGAACAGTCTGTACGGACTCAGACACAATTGCAAACCATTTAGCAGAGTATTTTGCTCAGAGTTCCACTTCTGTGAATTACCCACTGTCCTTTTACTCCCTGAAGGAGTCGTTGGAATGTCGTAGCCTTTCATTTCACACACACCACCCTGAATCGTACAATGCTCCGTTAAGTGAAAGGAAATTCCAAAGTGCCTTAGCCACTTGCCCTGATATGGCGCCTGGGCCAAATGGCATCCACTGTCAGATGCTCAAACACCTCTCAGTGGACTGCCAGCGATTCCTCCTAGACCTTTTCAATCATATCTGCATTGAGGGTTAGTTCCTGTCACAATGGTGAGAAAGCATCGTAATCCCCGTGTTGAAACCTGGCAAGAACCCACTGGAGTTGGACAGCTACCGCCCCATTAACCTCACCTACTTTCTTTGCAAGTTGCTCGAACCCATGATGAGCCAGAGGTTGAGTTGGCTAGTTGAGTCTCAGGGGCTTCTGGCTCCATCTCAGGGTGAGTTCTGTAAGGGCCGCTCTGCCACCAATAATCTGGTATGCCTGTTGTCTGCAATCTGTACAACCTTTGCCCACCATCAGCATCTGGTCGCCATCTTTTTTGACAAGTGGAAGGCATACGATATGACATTGCAACATCACATCCTCTCTATGCTTCATGGTTACGATCTTTGGGGTCCCCTCCCAATTTTAATACAAAATTTTCTGTCGCTTGGTTCCTTCCGTGTGCAAGTTGTGGCCTCCTATAGTTCCTCCTGAGTTCAGGAGAATGGGGTCCCACAAGGATCTGTATTAAGAGGCTGCCTCTTTTTGATAGCAATTAATGGGCTTGCTGTGGTGGTGGAATGCCTTTCTCATCTTCCTTGCAGGCTGACGACTTCTGCCTGTGCTATAGCTCCACTGGCATTGCAGCTGCTGAACAGCAGCTGCAGGGTGCTACCCAAAATGAGCAGTCTTGGGCTGTAGCACAAGTCTTCCAGTTAACGGCTGCCAAGACCTGCGTTATGCATTTGTCAGTGACACGTTGTTCAACATGAGCCATGGCTTTATCTTGACACCAAACCTCTTGTGTTGTGGAGACGCATCAGTTTTTGGGATCGGTTTTCGATACCTGGTTGACTTGGCTGCTTCATATTTGGCAGCTTAAACAAATGTGCTGTCGGCATCTTAATGCTCTTCATTGCTTGGGTCACACCAACTGAGGTGCCGATCAGTCTACCCTTCTACGGCTGTACCAGGCGTTAATTCAGTCCTGCCTAGATTATGGAAGCCTAGCTTACGGTTCGTTAACACCTTGTGCATAGTGATTGCTGGGCCCAATATTTCGCAGCGGGGTCTGACTCACCACTGGTGCTTCCCTGACAAGCCCTGTCAACAGTTTACTTGTGGAGGCAGTTGTCCCTCCATTGTGGTTCTGACGCCAACAATTACTGGCCGCTTATGCTACACACATCTGTAGCTTGCCCGGGCATCCCACTAATCGTCTTCTGTTTCCTCATTCAATCGTCCACCTTCCGGAATGGTAGCATAGGTCAGGGTGTACGCTCACAGTTTCCGTCAGAGCTCTTCTCTCTGGGCTTGAGGTTTTCCGTCTTCCATTCTGAAGGACTCAGTCCTTCCTGGGGCCCTCTGTTGCAGCTTTCTCTCAATTCTTGCCACAGTTCAAGGCTGTGACATTGTCTATACTGATGGTTCAATGGTTGCTGGTCATGTCGGTCATGCTCTTATTCTACAGGAACATTATGAACAACACTCACTGCCAGCTGGCTGCAGTGTTTTCACTGCCAAGATGGTCACCATCTCTCGCGCTCTAGAGTATTTGTGCTTCTGCTCAGGTGAGTACTGCATTATCTGTAGTGACTCCCTGAGCAGTTTACGAGCTATCGACCAGTGTTTCCCTCACTCTCGTCTGGTGATGGCTATCCAGGGGTCCCTCCATACTCTTGCTAGTAGTGGCTGCTCTGTGGTCTTTGTGTGGATCCTGGGTCCTGTATGCATGCTGGGAAATTAATGTGTTGACACAGTGACCAAACAGGCTGTCAGTGCACCAGCCATGGAGATTGGCCTTTTGGAGTGTGACCTCTGGTCAGTTTTGCGGCAGAAGGTACTTCGCACCTGGGGTGAAGAATGGCACGCCCTTCCTTCACCCAACAAACTTCGGGCCATCAAGGAGGCTACCGGTGCGTGGCACTCCTCCTTGTGGGTCTCTCACATGGACTCTGTTGTCTTCTGCTGGCGGAGCATTGGTCTCACCTGGATAACGCACAGCTATTTATTGCAGAATGAGGACCCACCTTTGTCGCTGTGGGCCACCTTTGACTGTGGTCCTCATCTTGTTGGATTGCTTGCTTTTAACGCTGCTCAGGCAGACATTTGCACTTCCTGATACACTTTCTAAACTTTTATCAGCAGATTTAGTTTTGAGTTTAATTGATGCAGGAGGTTTTTATCGCTTAATCTAAGTGTTTGTCATTTTTTTTTTTTTTTTTTTTTTTTTTTTTTTTTTTTTTTTTTTTTTTTTTTTTTTTTTTTTTGTGTAAAGTCTGGCATTTGGTCTACAATTTTAGACTGGGTTTTTAGTGGGTTTCGTGGTGGTTGGTTTTTCCTTTTCCTTTTTTTTTGTTTTTTGTTTTTTGTTTTATTTGATTTTATGGTTGGCCAACCACTGTCACACTCCGTGTGATTCTAATTCCTTTTGTCAGGTATCTGTCTGTGTCTTTCTTGTCCTGTTTGTTGTCTCTTGTCATCTCCATTCTTTGTTTTTATTCCTTGTGGTGGTTTCAAGTTCATGGAAAAAGGGACATATGGCCCTAGTAGTCTGGTCCCTTCAATCTCACAAACCAACAAACCATCTCAAGGATGACAATAGGAATGGAAGTTGCTGGAGTATTGGGAACTGTAGATTAATATCAACTTGTTTGATGGATGAATCTTTGGAATGTCAGACTCGTGTCCCAATAAAAGGATGTTATTAAGGACAAGCCATCAGCAACTAACATACATTACATGGGTTACATTACATGTGTATCTGCTGTAGCTGCTTCTGTTCTTACTTTTGCTTAAGAATTCAAAATTGGACACATGTATATTAAAATGGTTCATCCTTGGATCAAATTCAAACTAGCTGCCTATGTCTTCTCAACTTAGTTCCATTTGCAACAAGTCAACCAGACAAACTTTTTCCCTTTATCTATATATCTTCTGAAGCATCAGACTCTGACACATCTGCTATAGTCACTGGCATTCAGAGACTCACCAGTACGGTTATCAAGTAATTGTTCAAGGTAAGATAAGTTTCTTAAGAACTGGTTCATAAATTTTTATTTAGGGACAGAGATACGAATAGATGTGCAAAAACTCAAGGAAGCATCACATCTGTCAGAGGTGGGATCAAGACCTACAACCCCTGGGAAAGCATCTATCTTGCCCTACACAGCCTCCACAGGCAGGCACCACAGTGGTTATGCCCAGACAGTGATCAGCCTGTCACCACAGTCACACCTTTTCATGGCAGCATATTTACTTCCTCCCCAGGCATCAGCATGAAAGTGACAAGAAGAAATAACATTGCGAGCAAGTAGTTGCAATGACTCACTGGTAGCATTCAGTTGGAGACAGTTGACACTCTGATTCTAGAATACAAGTGTTTGGTTTCAGATGCATGTGGGAGATATGGCACGCCACTGACTACTGTAGAGATATTGGAAGAATTATGTTGAAACAGGCACCACCAGCAGAATTCCTTGCTCGAGCAGGAAGAGACTGAGCGCAAAGCAGGGCCATATGGAGCTTGTGTGTAAGAGTTGTCCTCTCGTTTCCTAAATATGAAGCAGTTGAAGTGAGTGACCAACTTCAGTTCAAATGACACAGTTAACTGAAGGCAGAGGAAAGCTGTACTGCTTGCCCAAAGATAAACTGTAAAACAGGAACTCAGTGAGGAAAATGTGGTATATTGGCTGGGAGTTGCAGAATTCTGTCTGAATGCAGCATGGGAAGATGTATTTTTCACACATAAGGTATCTAATGATTTTTCATCTTATGCTGCTTACTTTTCTGTCTGAGGGCCAGTGGAAAATCCCTTGGTGACGGGAAAACATCAAACATGAGATGAGAAAATTTGAGCTAGTTCTAGTTCACTTCATTCTTGTAACTGAAATAAACTACTTCCAGTCACGTTTTGATTATTATATTCTGTTTACTTAATCTGTGCCGACATACATGAATTGATATAAATCAAGAGAGCATTGTTTTAAAGCTATTTTTTGTTATTTTTGATTTGCCCGCCTTCCACTCTATTGCTATCCTCTGGACTTGCCCACAAATAATCAAAACATTTATTCTAACATTATCTCCCACTCTCTCTCTCTCTCTCTCTCTCTCTCTCTCTCTCTCTCTCTCTCTCTCTCTCTCTCTCTCAGGAACCAGGTTATGAGAATGGCTTGTAGTTTCTAAATAGTGTTCAAATATTGAAACTGGCCTGTGTGCTGTAGTTAATTGATGGAGTGTGCTCTTCTTCCTATAGTGGTCATAGGATAATAAAGAATGTCATATTTGTTTGCATTGGACAAATTTTTTCTGAAGGGTGGACTATAGTATTGAAATTGTTCTTCCTGTAAATGGAGAACAAATGGAACTATTGACACTGCATCATGTAATTTCCATCGTGCTTGCTTCATAGCCTGATAAAGCACAGCATTGTTAAGAGTCCATCTGATCTCAACAATTGATCATTTTGCCTAGTTAGTGCTACATAACAATAGCAAGAGCAGGCACTAAATTTCCTTGCTAAGTGGCAATCTGTCTTACATTCCTGCACCTTTCAATAGGAGCAGATGATATGAGGAGTGGGGAGTAACCACAATGCCACTTGTCTCTGACACTTCATACCCTCGTCTCTCCACATACATTGTTAAATTGATTATCATATATGTAAATCTGGCAGGAGGCATAGTATGATCACATCACAGCACACAGAGATGGCTCCCACAAGGAAGGAGCACACCATTGGAGGTGCTAGTAACCATGGGACATACTTCTGCAAGGGTTTCATCATCATCTACTATGTCTGCTCACAAGCGAACATTGAATGAGTTACAGGCACAGACAATTCTTCCATCAGTGCCACAGTTCCTTGTTGTTTCTCATTTGGATGAAGGTCAACCCTTTCATTATTCAGAAAGGTGTTGACATGATTGCAGTTCCTGTAAAGTCTTGTTCCCAATGACGAAATGGCACCTTGTTGTTAGAAGCAGTCAGTGCCATCCAGGCACAAAAATTGCTGTGAACTTCACTGCTACACACCTTCCCTGTCTGGGTGGAAGTGCAATGCACTTTAAATTCATCATGCAGTGTGGTTTATACACACTCACTCAATGGATTGTCCAATGAGGAAATACGACCTTGTCAGACTGGTAGTTTGTAACAACTGTACATAGTCATGAAAAGCGTTGACAAGGACTTGGTACCAACCTGTACTATCTTCTTGATATTTGACAGAGTTCAACTTCAATCAAACATTAAAGTGGGCTACAAGATAATTTCATTTCACCATTACATCCCAAATCTAGGCATTGCTAACAGTGTCAGTGGTTTAATCATACCAGCCAGCCATGTTCAAATCCGGGAAAATGCTTTTCACGAGGCAAGGATGCCCATGCTGCTTCCTCTCGAGATTGCCCCATGTTCAAAGATGAACATCTCATTCAGGAAATCAGAGGGAAGGAAAAGGTGTTGACACTTGCTGCTCGTAAGTTACTCACAAGTCACAAGCCCACTGTGCCTCCCACAGGTAAATATAGCACTGTCCTTGCATCTCCTCAGCCTACTAAGGAGGCAGCCCCGCAGACTTGTGATCTCACCTTTGATGCCACAGTCATCAGATCGGCCAGCGCAAATATCATCCCTTCAACCTCCCCATTATCACCTGCTCACTCTAGTGACATTTGATGACCGTCACTTTCATAGCGTCGACGATCAGGTCACTCATATTAAAGAAGTTATTCTTACAGCCATGGAATGTTCAATACCTCAGACGTCCGATTTATCTGCCCCCTCTTGGCAATTCCATGGTTGAATGAGGCGTGAGTGGCAACATGTTCTTTGGGTTTTCCGCCACCATCCTACTTTGGCCAACTGTATCCACTATAAGCAGTTATGTGTGTGATTCTGTCGCATCATCCGCAATAGCAAGAAGGCAAGCTAGGACTTCTTTACTAGCTCTTTTGACACCATCACTCCCTCCTCTGAAGTTTGGAGTCAAATTCGACAGTTATCTGGTGCACCTAGTTTCTCTCCGATCTCTGGGCTCACTGTCATGCATGATACCTTAGTGGACCCAGTCGCTATTTCTAACTCATTGGGTCAACACTTTGCTGAGATTTCAAGCTCTTCAAATTACCTGCCTGCCTTTCCCCTGAAGAAATGTACAGCAGAAGTTCGACCCCTTGCTATCTCCTCTCAAAATGGCGAAAGCTAGAATACTGTTTTCTCCATGTGGGAACTCCAGCACGCACTCTCTTCTTTTCTCTCTTCCACCCCAGGACCAAATGGTATCGACATCCAAATGTTGCTGCATTTACCGTACCACAGTCTGTGCTACCTCCTTCGCCTTTATAATCAAATTTGGACCGAGAGTGCTTTTCCCAGAAGATGGCAGGAAGCTATTGTCATTATTGTTCTGAAACCTGGAAAGGACAAACATCTCCCCTCTAGCTATCCCCCATTCCCCTCACGAGTAGTGTAAATAAGGTTTCAGAGCATATGGTGGATTGCTATTCAGCCTGGTGGCTGGATCCCTGAAGTCTTTTAACACCTGCCCAGTGCAGTTTGAAAAAGCATCGTTATGCAGTTGACCACCTCGTTGCTCTCTTCACTTCATCACGATAAATTTTCTCAGGAAACTCCAAACAGTAGCAATACTTTTTGATCTGGAGAGAGCATAAGATACCTGTTTGAAGACAGGCATCCTCCGCAGACTGTTATCTTGGGGCTTTCGAGGTCTGCTGCCCCTTTTTATTTGCGTATTTATGGCAGAGCGCATATTTAAAGTGTGATTGAACACTACGGCCTCCCGTACTTTCTCCCAAGAAAACGGGGTACCCCAGGGCTCTATGCTAAGTGTTGTACTGTTTGCCATTGCCATAAATCCAATTATGGATTGTCTACTTCCCGATGTCGCGAGCTTCTTCTTTGTGGACCATTTTGCGATCTACTACAGCTCTCAATGGACCAGCCTTCTTGAACGACGTCTTCAAGGATGTCTCAATCGCCTCCACTCTTCGAGCATCGAAACTGGCTTCCACTTTACTCCCAGTATGACCGTTTGTCAATTTCTGCCATTGTACAGAGGTTCTCCGGCCTTCCCTACATCTAGGTCCTGTCAAAAATCCATTTGCGGAGGTCGCTAATTCTTGAGTCTTACGTTTGACAGGAAACTGAGCTGGTCCTCCCACATATCCTATCTTACGGCTCGCAGTCTGTGATCTCTCAACATCCACTGTGTCCTGAATGGTACCTCCTGTGGAGCGGACTGAGTGGTCCTCCTCTGCCCCTATCGCACCTTAGTACACTCTAGTACACTTCAAATTGGTCTGTGGAAGCATAGTTTACTCCTCTGCTTGGACATCTATTCTTCGGCATCTCTACTCTGTCCACCACTGTGGATTGCGTTTAGCATCTGGAGCTTTTTACTCCAGCCCTGTGGAAAGCCTTTATGCTGAGACTGCTGAACCTCTGCTGTCCAATCGGTGAGCTGTCCTTCTGACAATGAGTCATTATGCTAGCCATCTGTCTTCCATGACTGCTAATCTGGCCCATGACATTTGTTTTTGGCAGCTTCTTGGATTTAGGGTATGCAGGCCGCCCTTACTCTCTACTACCACCAGGAGTCCACTTCTGTCAATTGCTATGTTCTCTTCCCTTCCACTTTCCTAAAACTTTGTTGACAATTAGGGGTAGAGCACCACCTTGGCTTCATCCCGGACCTGCCTGCTCAGTGACCTTTGTCAGTTTCCCAAGGAAGGTACCCCTCCTTCTCTTGTTTATCATCAGGCATTTGCTGCTCTATGTGTACAAATGAGGGATGCCACATTTATTTACACTGACGGCTCCAAAACATCATTTGGTGTAGGGAGAGCTAATATTGTTGTTGACACCCCTAATAAATTTCGGCTTCCTGACCAGTGTTCAGTTTTAACTGCGGAATTTTATGCTGTTCTCCAGGCTGTCCAATACATCTGTCGCCATTAGCAGATACAGTATATTATATGCTCAGATTCACTCAGCTCTCTCCTCAGTCTCCAAGCCCTCTACCCTGTCCACCCTCTGGTCCACCAGTTTCAGGACTGTCTTCACTTGTTCCACTTGAGGGCCATCTCTGTGGTGTTCCTCTGCATGCCAGGACATGTTGGTATCCATGGAAATGAGGTGGCTCATATAGCAGCCAAGGCTGCAGTCTCTCTTCTTCAGCCTGCTGTTCGCACGGTTCTCTTAACCGATCTACAGAAGGTTTTATGTCATTGTGTTGCTCTTTTATGGCACTCACATTGGTCTGCAGTTCTCAATAATAAATTGTGGGATGTGAAAGCTCTTCCTTGTGCTTTGACCTCTTTCTCCAGACCTCATCCTCAGGAGAAGGTAATTTTAACTAGACTCTGGATAGGGCACTGTCTTTTTAGCCATAGACATCTATTAAGTGGTGGTTCTCCCGTGCTTTGTCCCCACTGCTCTCAACTGTGGGCTGTGGGACACCTTTTACTTGAGTGCCCCTATTTTACTCTGTTATGCACCCGTCTACAGCTGTCACCTGATATGTCTTCCATTTTAGCAGATGACACGAGCTCAGCTGATTGCAATCTCGAGTTTATTAGTATCAGTGAGATGACATCAGCCATTTGAAGCTCTGTTTGGGGACAAACAACCCCCCTTGTATAGTGGTTTCCTAAGCTTCCCTTCTGTTTCTTAGTTTACCCATTTTTTTGAGTTTCCACTCTCATTGCTCCTGATTTCCAGTTTGGTTCTTTACCTTTTCCTAAGCCACAGATTGGGCACTAACGACCATAGCAGTTTTGCATCCTAAAACCATAACAAAACAGGCTGTAACAACCAAAATGGATATGCTTCCCATTCAGAGGATTAATAACTTACCACTGCTGCAACCCCACGGCAAACTGTGGACATTCATGGACCGGATTAAGATATGTTGCTATTTCTCCACTTTTTGTTCCCATTTTAATTTTTCTTATTTTATTTATTGTGTATGTCACTCAGACCCCTAGCCCTTTGCCTGCCCCAGTCAAATTATGCCCCTGCTCATGTCACGACTCCACAAGCATTTCTTACTTGCAGTTTTGTGTTTATTGGACATGTTCACATTGGTCACATTGTGCTGCTGCTGTCACATCACCTTCCATCTGTATTAGTCATGATCACAGAGGATACACCAGGCCAAAATACAAAGAAGCTTCGAAATTGCCCACATCAACAGCTCTAGCATCTTCCTGATCAAATGCTAGAGTGTATCAAAAATGGAGTGTGGATGCATTGTCTGTAGCACTATGGAACAGTGATCTTACAGACTATTTTAAGCATTCCATTTTGACACTTTGTATCTCCTCCAGGTGATGTAAGATTTCCCTTTTGCACATCACAGAATCCAAAATTACATTGCAGTTGGATTTTGTATAAATGTTTAATTAGCTACTTGTAATAGTTCTAACTACATATAAGGACTGCCTAATGTTAAATCATGACTACTGAGTACCACACTTGTTCATGGTAATTTGCTGGATAAGCTGTGTATCCACATGGACATGTGGTTCATTTTGTTGCAGGATATAAAATTTTGGAGATGTTGGAACTCCCATACTGGTGTGCTGTTTCCTCGCTCCCACTGTTCCTCTCTGCAGTGTCAAGATGAATACATGTTAAGCTGTCACAATACTTTTGCATTGTGATATCATCGATCCCACTGTCACATAGTCAACTCAAAGACATGTACACTATCTTCTTTGTAAATTAGACATACATTTCTGCATAGCACCTTAACGCCATCCACAGTATTAAGTGTTCGCTATGAAACACATAAGTCTCACTTCTCTGTGTGTACAGCTACAATGCAGTGAGGCTGGTTCACTGATGCCAGTGGCCACAGATGAATGCCATCAACAGCTATTTGGATGCCCACAGCGCTATGTTTGTCACATTTGCAGTCTGCTGTAGCCACTTGAACTGCAGTAATTCACGACTGTACTATGGTGACTAACAGACTGTGTGCTAACACACACACACACACACACACACACACACGCACACGCACACGCACACGCAAACGCGCACGCGCACACACACACACACACACACACACACACACACACACACACACAAAATACATATTTTCACATAGCGGGAAAATAACTTTCTGGATCCGAACCAACACTGTACCTTGAACTGTCTATGTGCATCAGTAAGAAGCAACCTGAAAGTGTTGCATGGCCCTCTATCTTAAGTATCCGTGACCACATCATCAACATGCTCCAGGACAGGTAATAGCATGTTAGATTCAAACAAATGAACCCTGATGAGGAATTATTCTAAGATGCAATTCCCTGGGACAGGTCAGTCTGTCCATAAATAGACAAATCTTATAAAATAATAATGTACAGTTGAGGTCAGTGTCCTCCAGTTGCATAGGCATGCAGTCATTACATTATTTGCAAAAAGATAACATTGCTATGATCAGGATTCACAGTGATCATGTGACCTTTAGTGCTTCTTCTCAGCATCACACTGCCAATAAAAAAGAAAGGGATTCATATATGAAGCTACAGTTCTAAGCTACCACAACTCTACTACACTGTGTGGCGTATGTCTTGTGATGTCTGCTAAATGGGACTAGAACCACCAAGCCTCAAAAGTTAGGGATCTGTTGGTGATCAGTAACCTGGAATACAATGGAGACCATTATGTGCCATATCATCTCCTACTTCCTACCTCCTGACTGACAACCTGTAATTTTATAATGGTCTGTTACTCCTTTCCCTTTTCATGATCACTTGGACTATTTCACCAGGTCATAGCTGAGGTAGTGTTCATTTTTGCAAACTATACTGTATTTGTCACTGGGAGTATGCTTACACCAACCTTCAAACATCTGGCAGCTGAGGTCTGCATTCCCACCATGCTAACTTGCATTTCCTGGCCACCTTTGTCTGCTCTGTGACAGTGGCTGTACGTGGCAGCTGGCAGCTCTAGTGAATTCACGTAATTGAGCTCACTTGAAACTCAAATATTTTGTGATTATTCACTTGGATCATTATGCAGTTTTCATAAATGTCACTTCAATAAACTTTCACATCGATCTACTTGTATCAGCACCTGATTTGTTATCTCCAATACTATTTTAATTTACCATCTTACTAGTACAGAGATGAGCATTGCAGTGACATGACATACTACTGCCATGTTCAAAGGCATTTGATTTACACTTAAATTCAGTCCATATATATTATTGTTATTGTTATTGTTATTATTATTATTATTTATTTTTTTTTTCAGCTCCCTAAAAAGATACGGCTCGAGGAGCTGTTGGCAGGTGAGATTTTTGCTTTCTTCAGTAGCTTAATTATACATTAATGATTGCATGTAAAAGTTTTGTTCTGTGGTACTTTCCTTTTAGTCTTCTTCTTTGACTTTAATCCTTTATTTGTGGTATGCTAAATTAGTTTAGTGAAACAGTTGTTCAAAATTTTAATCTTAAACTTGACACTGGATATTAATTATCTAGCACATAATTCATAGTGTATAATTGGCAGTGTCATCATAACTACAACAGATAGTTGTGTTCAAAATGTTTACTGTGGTAGACTGCGAGGGAAATGTGATCAAAGATAAAGAAGACAAATTGTTAAGTATCAAACTGACATTTAAAAATAGCTCACAATGAAGGTAAGTAATGATTGCCAATTGGCACACTACGATAAGCAGCA
The DNA here is from genome assembly GCF_021461385.2 of Schistocerca piceifrons. Taxonomy (NCBI): domain Eukaryota; kingdom Metazoa; phylum Arthropoda; class Insecta; order Orthoptera; family Acrididae; genus Schistocerca; species Schistocerca piceifrons. The sequence continues at coordinate 47,099,304 of NC_060140.1, read as the reverse complement.
ATGTTTAGACCCCACACACTTTATTCTGTAGTCATGGCACATATTCAGCTCATCATCTTGAGATAAATATATTTAAGCATACAACTGTCACTCAACATGGCTGAGATTCTTGAAGAGTAAAATTTCCAATATTATTGGGGACTGGAAAAAGTCAACCACATTCATAGCCAGTGATTTGAAACCTCATTGTCATGTCTTGAAATGAAGAATAGTGTCCCTTTAATCCTTCTCCTCTCCCCCAAACCAGTATTTTTCCACATGACTGATGTCTGAAATAGCCTGGTCCATTTGGGAACCACAATTGCTCTCAATCCGCATACTGCAAGCATGCAATTGACTACGCCGTGACAACATGCTGTTGTGCACAAGATGCCTGACTTGTTGGTAGCTTCACAACCTGTGGCCTGGAGACTCCACTCCCATACCAGCTTTCCTTATTTAAACATATAGGAATACCCCTTAACTCATTCTTAAGTTGCACAATCCTCCTTGCCTCAGTACTCACTAGCACCTATCCTGACCTTTCCTGTACATAGCTCCATCCTGACCTTCTCACCTGATCTGCCCAACACAGGTCCTCACCCAGTTGGCCTGAAGGTCTAAGACGATTTATCTGATTTGCAGATAGACACACAGTGGCAAATGTTATTCCAGGCTTTGCCTTTTAGTGCTTGTTCCCATGTTAACCCTTTCATGACCAATGGAACATACTAAGTTGACATATAAGACTATAGTACTGTCTTAAAGATCAGTAATAAACATGAAGGTTATGTATAATGGAGACTTCAGTCATCATCAGTAACATAATCTGCTTCACTGTGTACTACAGTCTGTAAATACTGGGGTAACATTCTGAATTAGCAGCTCTAGAAATAATATGGTTTTGTAGTGAAGGACTCGTGCAACAATGTTCACAGTGTATTTTCACCCTGAGAGGAAGTTTAGTGAAGGTCATTTGACAGAGCAGAAAAGGTGAAAACAATCAGGTGAAAAAGGTGGGCGCAGAATGACTTCTGAACCCTACTCTGGTATAGTGTTTCTTGTCAATCTAGTAGAATGCTGGTGGGTGTTATTGTGGACTAGCATCACTTCACATAGCCTTCCTGGTTGTTGTTCTTGATAGCATCTGCAGGAGGTCAGTTGTTGACAATAAATGCCAGCAGTGAAGATAACACCTCAGGGAAGAAATTTGTGGAACACCACATGATCTCTGTTCCACCAGTTGCATAATATTATCTTTTGTGGTTGCACACATGTCTTTGTATGGGGAGTTTCTGCTTTGTTTGGACTCAAGCATTCCTTTCCATTTTTCCTCTTACTTAAGCATAAATACAAAATTTTTGGTCATCATTAATGGTAGGGGATAGGAATGGTCAGTGCTGTTCAAATCCTAATCAACAACAAGCAAGCAGATGGGGCAAATACTGCCACCCATAGCAATCAGAATACCAACCTGCCAAACAGAAACTATATGAACTTGGGTACCATCATTATATTTTTAATTTTTTGTGCCTGGAACTAAAAGCGATTAACATTTTAAAGTCATGTTTATCTCTTAGCATTAAATCCACTTATTCATAAACACCACTGTCCCTCATTTTACCCATTCAACCATTTTAAATTAAAAGCTAGGAGTGCTTTGTGTGAACATAACATCCATAGGTTGACTATTTGCTGAAGACAATATGTCCACATTATGTGAGAACAAGGTAATGTAATTTATAAAAATAGTGGAAAAGCACACTTTAACCTTTGGACTGTAGGCAAATGAACTTGTGTTAGATCATGTGTAATGCCCCTAACAATAAAAGCACAAAGAATGGAAAGGCTGACTTCAGGCATGAATAATTTGCTCACCATTATTGGTATCAGCTGCATATATACCAATAACAGATTTAACAGGATGCACTAAAGATGTATCTCTTCTGTGTTCCAAAACTTGTCAATCTAATGGTGTACCAGCATCATAAAATATTGATGTTTTTTCCACTAAGATATGTACGAAGGAAATACAATTTGTGACCAGACTGAGGATATGTTGGTAGGTAAGACACAGCCTAGAGCTTCACAGAATGTAGTAGAAGTAACTTTAGATGTGTTCTAGGGAAGTGTGTGGCCCTTGCTGTGGATGTATATTAATGATTTGGCAGACATTATTCTCCCACTTTTCTTTTTCCATTTGGGTCTGCTAGTGACCACATGCAGTCTTAATGCTTCCACCTTTGTTCCTCTTCTTTCTTCTTCCTCCTGGTTTCTTTCATCTTTTCACTATGTATCCTTTTATCTCCTCAGACAATTATGACCCTGTTCTCTTCTCCCTCCTGCCTTGTATCCTTTCATTTGCAACAATTTCTTCTTAAGACTGTCTTTATGTTGCATCTTTATACTTATGCTTCTTTGCAAATCTTTGCCAACTTCTTGAATCCATGCTGTTGTTGCTTTCTTGTTACAAATATATTTAAAAATCTATTTGGTGAACCTGCTGCTGTTTATTCAAAATAAGTGTCCAAAAAATAGCGATCACCTCTTCTGTAGCATTTTAACTATGTTTTCTATGTTGTGATTTAGTTATTTGTTACTTCCCAATATCTACACCTCCATATTTCTTAGCACAGTGAGCATGTTTCAAATGATTCTTCTATCTATCACTTAAAATTTGTGTAATTTGTTATTCAACACCAAATCTTCACCTGGCTCTGCAACTGGGTTGTAGTGCTATATTTTCAAATTGTTAGACAGAGACCTTGTGTTGTAAACATTCATGGTTATACCACATGGTATCTCCATTTACCATTTGTCCCAAAAATTTAATTGCCTCTTTAAAATATATAAATGTTAAAGCTATGCCCTTAGAGTTTGTAAGTGTGTGGCAGATTATGGGCTTGATGTTGAAATTCTGTTCTGAGGAAGATCTGCCCTTTCTAAATCCACTCTGATATTCTCACAAGTAGCTATCAAGTGTTGCTTCTACCTGCTCACTGACAGCAGAAATACATCTCTGGAGCTATTTACATTATGCTTATTGCCTTTTTTGTGCACAGGATGGTTAAGAGCCACTTTAGAGCCTTTTGGGATCTTTGCAGTTTCCCGTATTTCTTAAAATACGGTCTGAATTCATCTTTTTTGGTTGAGACCATTTTATAATTTTCTCTGCTGGCTTTTTTGTTTTTCAAGGTATTTATTGCCTTTTTTTAGATTTCCTTGGCTGTAGCTGGTGGATTTGCTTCTGTTTTTCCATGAAGATGTGGAAATTATAGCTGACAGTTCAGTTCTCCAGAGTTAAAGATTTGTTGAAAGTACCATACTTCCTCATTAATTCACAGGTTATTTGCTTATTTTGCTTATTTTACCATTTTATTCTCCGAAGTAAATACTTAAAGCTTGGCAGCCCTTTAGGTGATTTTTAAACAACCTATAGAAATTCTGGGTGTGGTTTTTAACAAAGCTGTTTTGTATGTCAAGAAGTTTACACTTCCCAAAAGACCATTTAGCACCCTTTATTATTCTTTCAGTTTCTTTCCTTTGCACTTCAAATTCATCAAAGTGCTTAGTCTTCCAAGAACATTTCCATTTTGTTTCTGCAACTGCTTTTTCACAGGTTTCATTCCAGCAGACTTTCTTCTTTTTTGTTGTACCAATAGATTCTTCACTGCCCTATTGATTGCTTTGGATAATTCTTCCCATTTTCCTGATTTTCCTATTTTACTTTCTTCTTAAAATGTTGTATTGTTTCTTTTGAGCCTATGTAAATTTTGATATTTTGTCTTTAAAAAGTTATCAAATGCTGCTACTTCTCTCATATTTTTCTTATCGTCATTAATTGGAGTGTGTCAATTAAAAACTATACTGTTCATTTTTGCATTTCACGGTGAGAAGTGTGTCTTTCTGAATGGGATTGAAATTGCCACATTATATTCAAACTTTTTATGAATATAGAATGCAGTACCAATTATTGCCATACCCTTTATAATTCTTATTGCTGGTTTCTCCTCAAAAAATTTTGTTTTTTTCTTTGATTATGTAACATTTTTGTCGAAAAATTCTGTTTCCTGTACTGCTAAAATTTGTATGTCATGCTTGTCTAAGAGAATTCAAAGTTATTCCTGTTTACCAAATGTTAGTAATGAGTTCACATTCAAGGTGCCTGTGAAGAATTTCCTTCTGAACTTAAGATTGGAAGAACACCAAGGATGCTCTGACTCATCCTTCATGCTGTCTTTGATGTTTTTGTTGTTGTTGTTGTTGTTGTTAATGATGTTGTTGTGGTAAACAGATGAGTTTTAGAACTTATTCTTTCATGTACTAAATGATTTATATCTTTGGTTTACACCATAAGACGCTTCTTTCTTGATATTCAACAAGATATCCCTGATTTCCAACAGTTGCTATTTTTAAGTAACTAAAAAATTTAAATTTTTAATAATTTTAGCTCAAAGATTTAGCTTTATCTTTAGCTTTAGCTTTAACAATTTTAGCTCAGAGCCAAATTATTTTGGAAACTTAAGGATGCCATCATGTGCAGAAAATTGCAGACTGTAAGTTATCAGAATTTTAGGAAAGTGTGACAGTGTACAGGGATAGGTGGTGACTTGAAATAGTATCTTAAGTAATTAATGACTTTTGAACTACATAAGTAATGTATACATAAATACTACTTCAGTGTCAGGAACAACTGACCTACAAAGCTGACTAGGTTGTTGTTTCTCAAGGTTAAATTGTGACACATGTATTTTTTGCTTAGTAATAAATATACAGTATATTGAAATTGTATCTTTCATGAAATAATTAACAAAACTGGTAAACAATTGTCACAAAATATTCAGGCTTGAAGAAAGTACAAATAGTGAACCAGAACTCCACAGACAAACGTCTAGACATTGTTCAGGGGTCCCTAAGTATTTTGGTATAAGGAACACACTGTCTAAAGCAGCTTGTCACACAGTGAGATTAATTGATTTAGTCTGTTACCCATATTACAATGGTTTCTATGAAAAACTTTTGCAAAAATGGAAGAGTTTGCGTATTTAAACATCAAAACACAAAACGCAGGTTAATGCCACTACACATTGATGAAACTGTGGTGTGGTGGCCTTTGCTGTGGGAATAGTTCAGCACAGTGTAATCATTCCACAGCATTCAATGAACCCATACAAAAACTACATGTAGGCCAATTCTAAGTGAGCTACGTTATCCATAGTTGTGTGTGTCACTGTTCATGTAGAACTAATAGGGGTGGAAGAACAATCCTGAGACAGAACTGAGCAGTACTGAATGCAAGCTCAAAGATGAAGAGTAAGATATGCATTATGTTGCTAACAGTAACTACTGTTAATGAATGGAACAGATTTCTTTCCAAATGCGAGACATGGCAGACACCATTGGTATGTGGTGTTGTGCTGATGTATTCAGTACATATGAAGTGCTGAATGTGCACCTAGATCTATTAATCATTGGCCTAGTTCTTTAAAACCTTCACCAGAAACAGCATTAGAATGGCTTGTACCTTTAGCACACATGCCTACACCCTTTGTTGTTAACCTATTGCTTAATATGTTCAGTATCACTGAAGGAGCTGTGTCAATGTGGGTTTTCTTACAAATGCATTGCCTTAAATGAGTAGTTCCTGACTGAAAACACAATAATGCAAAGCAGTATATGTACATAGTTGACTTCCTGTTTTCTCACTTTACATGAGTGGTCACCTTAATTGCTTTGGCTGTCAGAGCATGTTTCCTATCTAACGCAAATCTCCATATGATGGACACTACAGCATGTTTTTCCCAGTATGTTGTTCTACTTTGCTTGCAGGTCTATTGTGTTTCTGTGAAATAAGACATCATCGTGCATCTGGACTGAAAGGCAAATATGCCATTAGGCACATGTATTTATAAAGGTATGGTGTCTGTTGCTATGGATGTGTGACAAAAACAACAGACACTATGTCTTTAAATTATCTAGGTTTGCCACATTTTCTGTGCTTGGCTATGACAGGTGGTGTGGGCAGACTAGATCTTCATCTACATCCATACTCCCCAAGCCACCTGATGGTGTGTGGTGGAGGGTACCTCTAGTACCTCTATCGGTTCTCCCTTCTATTGCAGTCTCGTATTGTTTGTGGAAAGAAAGATCATCAGTATGCATCTGTGTGGGCTCTAATCTCTCTGATTTTATCCTCATGGTCTCTTTGCGAGATATATGTAGGAGGGAGCAATATACTGCTAGAGTCCTCGGTGAAGGTAAGTTCTCCAAACTTCAACAAAAGCCCGTACCGAGCTACTGAGAGCCTCTCCTGCAAAGTCTTCCACTGGAATTTATCTATCATCTCGATAACGCTTTCGTGATTACTAAATGATCCTGTAACAAAGTGCACTTCTCTCCGTTGGATCTTCTCTATCTCTTCTATCAACCCTATGTGGTATGGATCCCACACTGCTGAGCAGTATTCAAGCAGTGGGCGAACAAGTGTACTGTAACCTACTTCCTTTGTTTCCAGATTGCATTTCCTTAGGATTCTTCCAATGAATCTGTCTGGCATCTGCTTTACCAACGAACAGCTTCATATGATCATTCCATTTTAAATCACTCCTAATGCCTACTCCCAGATAATTGATGGAATAAACTGCTTGCAGTTGCTGACCTGCTATATTGTAGCTAAATGAGAAAGGATCTTTCTTTCTATGTACTCGCAGCACATTACACTTATCAACATTGAGATTCAATTGCCACTCCCTGCACCATGCATCGATTCATTGCAGATCCTCCTGCATTTCAGTACAATTTTCCATTGTTACAACCTCTCAATATACTACAGCATCATCTGCAAAAAGTATCGGTGAACTTCCGATGTTATCCACAAGGTCATTTATGTATATTGTGAATAGCAATGTTCCTACAACACTCCCCTGCGGCACACCTGAAATCACTCGTACTTCGGAAGACCTCTCTCCATTGAGAATGACATGCTGCATTCTGTTATGTAGGAACTCTTCAATCCAATCACACAATTGGGCTGATAGTGCATATGCTCTTTGTTCACTAAACGACTGTGGGGAACTGTGTTGAACACCTTGCAGAAGTCAAGAAACACGGCATCTACCTGGGAACCCCCGTGTCTATGGCCCTCCGAGTCTCATGGATGAATAGCGTGAGCTGGGTTTCATACGATGGTCTTTTTCAAAACCCATGCTGATTCCTACAGAGTAAATTTCTTGTATCCAGAAAAGTCATTACACTCGAACATAGTACGTGTTCCAAACTTCTACAACTGGCAGACGTTAGAGATATAGGTCTATAGTTCTGCACATCCGTTCGATGTCCCTTCATGAAAACGGGGGTGATCTGTGCCCTTCTCCACTCCTTTGGAATGCTACGCTGTTCTAGAGACCTACGGTACACCACTGCAAGAAGGGGGGCAAGTTCCTTTGCATACTTTGTGTAAAATCGAACTGGTTTTCCATCAGGTCCAGCAGCCTTTCCTCTTTTGAGCGATTTTAATTGTTTCTCTATCCCTCTGTCAACTATTTTGATATCCACCATTTTGTCATCTGTGCAACAATCTAGAGGGAACTACAGTGCAGTCTTCCTCTGTGAAACAGCTTTGGAAAAAGACATTTAGTATTTCGGCCTTTTGTCTGTCATCCTCTGTTTCAGTACCATTTTGGTTACAGAGTGTCTGGACATTTTGTTTTGATCCACCTACCGCTTTGACATAAGACCAAAATTTCTTAGGATTTTCTGCCAAGTCAGTACACAGAACTTTACTTTTGAATTCATTGAATGCCTCTTGCATAGCCCTCCTCACACTACATTTCGCTTCGCGTAATTTTTATTTGTCTGCAAGGCTTTGGCTATGTTTATGTTCGCTGTGAAGTTCCCTTTGCTTCCTCAGCAGTTTTCTAACTCGGTTGTTGTACCATGGTGGTTCTTTTCCATCTCTTATGACTCGCTTGGCACATACTCATCTAATGCATACTGTACAATGGTTTTGAACTTTGTCCACTGATCCTCAACACTATCGCTACTCGAGACAAAACTTTTGCATTGAGCTGTCAAGTACTCTGAAATCTGCTTTTTGTCACTTTTGCTAAACAGAAAAATCCTCCTACCTTTTTCAATATTTCTATTAATGGCTGAAATCATCGATGCAGTAATCACTTTGTGATCACTGATTCCCTGTTATGTATTAACTGTTTCAAATTGTTCGGGGCTGTTTGTCACCAGAAGGTCTAATATGTTAGTGCCATGATTACGTTCTCTGTTTAACTGCTCAAGGTAGTTTTCACATAATGCACATAAAAACGTTTCACTGGATTCTTTGTCCCTGCCACCTGTTACAAACATTTGAGTCTCGCAGTCTATAGCCAGCAAATTAAAATCTCTACCCAGAACTACAACATGGTCAGGAAATCTACTCAAAATATTTTCCAAATTTTCCTTCAGGTGCTCTGTCACAACAGCTGCTGAGCCAGGGGGCCTGAAGAGACATCCAATTATCATGTTTGAGCCCACTTTAACCGTGAACTTCACCCAAATTATTTCACATTTCGGAACTCCGCCTATTTCCTTCGATACTTTTGTACTTTTTATCACTATAAACACACCTCCCCCTTCACTGTCGAGGCTCTCTCTGCATTATACATTCCAATCTGAGTTTAAAATTTCATTCCTGTTTACATCTGGTTTAGCCAACTTTCTGTCCCTAGTACTATGTGGGCGTTATGACCATTTATTAATGAGAGCCGTTCTGGGACCTTTCTATAGACGCTCCTGCAGTTTACCATTGGCACATTAATAGTGCTGTTCCCCCCTTGTGTTTTGCCTACTACTATAAATTTAGCCTGTGGTTACTTAATATTACATTTTGTGCTCACTTGCTTCGTTGTGTAAGACGGCAGCACCTGTCTCACTCCTCTGTCAACCACAGCTTCCGTTTCATGTCTTTTTTCTCCTAACACTACAGTCAGATGTGTCGTGGTGTAACTATTCAGTCAAATGACAAACTATCTTATTTACCTTATCTTCTATACTTTCCTGAAACCCTTTTAATAATTACTTTAAAATACATAATTAATGTCTTTGCTACGTCACATTTTTATAAATAACTTACTGTACTACTTTTAATTTAACAAATTATACTTTCCCTCAAAAACACACTCACACACACACACACACACACACACACACACACACACACACACACACACTCTCTCTCTCTCTCTCTCTCTCTCTCTCTCTCTCTCTCTCTCTCTCTCTCTCTCTCTCTCTCTCTCTCTTGAAGCCGCTGCAATAGGCGTCCACTGCTGAATTTGCATATTGTCCCCCGACATATGTCACCACATACACAATACAAATAAATCTAATGAACAATATCTGTACATTTATGTATGATATGTTGTTTAAGGTCACTATTTTCATACTGTATTAATAATATTACTTTTTTAAGTACATTGTTAATAGGGCATAGTTCTGTGCATCATTCCTCGGGAGTATAATGTATAAGCACAGTTCATAAAATGTGTGTCCCGGAGATCAATGCCAAAAGCTTTTTTCTTTCTTTTTTTCTTTCTTTCTGTTTTACAAACATGCAATGGCCATGGGTCTCTTTTGCTTAATAATGGCTGCTGAAATGAGTTGTAGGCTCACTACACTTCTGTGTATGATAAAATATGCTTATACGCATCATTGGAGGTATAATAGGAACACATCATTAAAGCAGTAGATAAAGATTTTAAAAGAAGTTTTCCTCTGTGTGTTTACAGCTGGAGGTGCTGGGGGTAAGACCAGGCAGCATCATCTGGAGCCAGAGCCTGGCCCCAGTTCCAGGTCTCCAGCTGCACACACACCAGGTGAGTAACAATAAGAACCCACAGTTGGAGGTTGGTGTCTCTACTCTACTCTACTACTCCTACTCTGGAATCAAATGTGTTTGGGCACCTATTAGTGGACTTCAAGATGGGGTGTGTCCACGCTTCTCCTTTAAATGATTGAACTCATTTGGGGAAACTTTAATCCATTCTTCCTCGATAGTCGATACTGGAGAAGATGGAGAGAGTGGACATTGGGTTTGGAGTGAAGCCACCTTCATATCTCATCCCTAAGATGAACCATTGCTTTCATGCTGGATCATGGGCAGAAAGGTACACTTCAGGAATGTCACTGTCCATAAATAATTTTCTCACAATTCTGCTTCATGACAGGTGGCATTGTTGAACTGATTCAAATGGTCATTGTCTCTGCAATCTTCCTCTGCTGTACACATTACACAGAACTGTCAAATATATGCTTATTCTTCTGCATTTAGCATTTGTGAAAGTCCAATAAGGGGAGAACAAGTTAATGAGGATGACTGGCATATTGTAAGACATGCCTCCTGTGAATGTCATTGTTTGCACTAAGATAATGGCAGGTAAAGTAAACATCGGGTTTTTCAAAGTGAACCCAGCCATCAGATTGCCATGGAGCATGATACAGGGGTGGCCGCTATCTAGAAATATAGCAACCCAATTTTATTGTCAATGTAACATACTTGGTGTGGCTCTGGGAGCTTGCATAAGTTAAAAATTGATTTTCATGGTATTGTTATACTAACCCAATTTTATTGTTATTTTAAAGGTGGTTTGACATGAAACATTACAGTTTAAGGAATATTGAAGATCAACAAAATGTGCTCATTGGGATAAAATAAAGAGTATATGTAATTGCTTATTAAAACACTAACCACATCTTTACAATTGCAATTGGTTTATGCATGACGATTTGTATCCCTGTAGGAAGAATTGTGATAGTGCAACTATCCTACAGTACAGGGTAAAAATGTAAACGTTATGCACTTCCTCAAAACCAGGAGATCAAATTGGTTGGTTCTTTTGTCTTACGTGTGGTATAGACAGGACTTTCGTTGCTTTAATATGCCATCTTTTCCATGTGGGATTCCTGAGAAGCTGCAATATCCCCAATTTCTTCTGTACGAAAAGAAAAAAACTGTGGGGATGTCCACTTTTGCAGCTTCTTTTGATTGGAAATAAGGGAAAATTTTACTGTTGGTTCTAAAGATGATAATCTCAGGGAACATCAAAACTTTTATTTATAACATTACTTGTTGCTAAGAACCAGTGGTTCAGAGTTGTCATACTTTTGTTGCAAATTATGCATGTAATTACTGGTCTGATGCATAAATATAGTTTTGTCTGATGCCGTGGATGTGTGGCAAGGGTTTTAGGGTCATCAATGATTTCTCAGGTCACAAAATTATTTTTTTTGTCATATTTTTTTAGTCATACTTTTTTCACCAGTGATGCTTCATGATCAGTCGCTCTAAACAATAGGCACTTGATACTTATAAAGATATGGCTAGAGTGGTATTGCGGTAACAAAACATAGGGTAACAAGGATCTTAATATACCTGGGAAGAGAAAGATGGTAAAATCTTGTAAAAACGGGGAAGACTGGAAATTCAGTAAAATATTTCTAACGGTTTTACTCTTGTTTCCTGATTACAATCTACAAATTCCAAAAACCAGTCAAGTGTTTGACATTTATCGGTATCCTTATCACAGTAAATATAATGCAGGGTAAATATTGTTTGTTCAGTGTGATTTGAATCTGGAGTTGCAGCAACAGTAATTGAGAAAAATGTTTTATTTTCTCTCTGTTCCAATATGGCACCAGTGACATGACAACTAGAAATGTGTTCATTGTGAGCATCACATATCAGATAATGCACATGTAAACTCTTTCCAGACACTTGTTGGTATCTGACCTTGCTTATGTATTGGATCATTGTAGAAATAAGGGTACTAATATTCACAAGAGATTTTCTTTGTTTGTATCTGCAATTTCCTGAGCGGAACCTCTGACTGCCAAGCCTCTTTGACCAAGAAATAATATGACATCAAGTAACATGAGAGCTCCAATGCAAGTTGGCTATTCTACAGATGAACAGAAAACATTACGTCTCCACTACCAAGCACTCTTCCATGTCATTTCACTCCTTCACTTTCATGATTCTCCCATCAAAAATATTTAGAAATGGGAGTATTCCATTTGAGGTCTGCTCTTGGATGAAAAATATTTTCTATGTACTCATTTTTCATTCATTGAGGATGATTTGAATTTCAAAACAGAATATTTTTGTACAGCCTCTTAGGGGAGAAAATGAAATTAAATATTGGGGTGTGAATCTAGTTTGACAGGCTGTAGTTGATAAATTCAGCACTACCCTATGAAGTATTTGGTATCAACATTTTCAGAGGCTCCCTTAACTCTTCTGTGAACCATTGCACTTAAGGGACCTGCCAGAATGTTTGTTTCTGAGTCCACACATCTGTAGGAATGTCCAATTTCTGTGTGGTACTGTGATGTGTTGTTGAGTTTGCGTACTATCTGACCACACAGGCTGACAGTTGGTGTTAGAAATGTATATTTCTGCTGTATTTCTTCAGAACCGAGCACTGTATGTTTTGTGGAAGGAGCTTCTTATCTTTCCCTTCTTTGTGGGTGGCAAAGTCAGTGAAGGTATTATACTACAATATTTGCTACACTTCTAGTCATGGATGTATATGTTCACTGATGACTTATTATGAAAGAGAACTTATGTCTGTGTCTTGTAAGTAGATTGTTCAGAAAAATTAACATTCTGACCATTTCTTTACAACAAAAACTGTTTCTACATTTCTCATAGCTACCACAGCTAACACTAAGTATCAATGGCTGGTCATGTCTGGCATTGCAGTAATAGCCTATAAAAACCAACCTTGCTAACTAACCCGTGTGTCTATTAATGCAAAACTATGTGAAAATCCTGACTGTAGTTTTAGATTAGCCCTCACAAATGTACAGATACTGTATCCAAAGATAATGTACATACAATAACACATCTTGTCCTCTTGATTTATGTGGGATGCCATTGCCTTTGCTCATAAAATTTTTCCCACTAAGCCTTTCTCTACAGTCTGTTCCCAGACCAATGTGTTTGTCATTCTGCCTCATCTTCTATAGGGAGTTCAACAAGGAACTCCCTTGCCCAACCTGCGACCCACACTCATGGTCCGATGTACCACCAATTCTGGATGATCCATGCACAAGAAAGAAATGTGCTCAGGTAGCCATGAACATTAGAATATCATTGCAACACGGAAGAAACAACATAATACTCAGCAAGTGGAACAGCTTCCTAGTGAAAGCAATGTGTAAATAGTCCTGACAGACTGTAATGTTGTCACTAAAGAGAATCATCCATGAAGGTGCAAGTAGGGCACTGCAAGGTGCACCGGTGATGTCCTAGATTCCAATGTTGTGTGCTGTACTCGGGGGTAAAGTTGTCACTGTAACAGCAGCAAAAAATATGAAAACTGTTATTCCCATGGAGGAGATGGCAGTGCCATCAAGGAGGTGCAGACCTGGAAGAAAAATACAGCAATCAGGCCAGGACATCTTGAAGGAGGGTTTGTGTGGTGTAATGACAATGGCAGGAAGATACCAGAATGAAGGGATGAAGTGGCACAAGACAGGCACAAGATAAAACAGGTAAGATTGAGCCAAATAAGCACAGAACATGAGAAAACAAAAGTGTATAGTCATCTGCAACCCAAAGGAAACAAAAGCAATATTTTTTAACCATGGAGCAGAACCATCAAGCTTGGTGTGGAAGCATATGAACACAGATCGGAATGCTACCTGATGGAACACAAGACAATGGAAATAAATTTTCATTGACAGAAAAGTAAGGAAAAGTGCACAAGAAGAGAGATGTTCCTGAATAGGCGAGAAGAATAGAGCTTCATTGCAACACACACATTGTACACGGTAACATGCAGCAAATGAAACAGCTTTCCAGTGAAGGCAAGGTAGACATTGTCCTGATCCACTAAAAGATTGGCACTAATATTAGAACTATTGTTGAAGCTTACTTTGCTGCACTCTGTCTTGTAACAACTGACAAACACTGCTGTAGGCACCATCAGTATAGGCTGCACTTGAAATACCAATATTGTGTGCTGCACTGCTAGGAATATAGTCACAGTGCTCCAAAGTAGATAATTGGAGTTGTGCCTGGAACTTGGATTGGGTGGTGCTCCACTCTGCAGTGACATATAAAGGCTGACCATTGGAGTAATGCTTGAAAGTTCTCCAGTGTCACATGGCTCATGGATGGGAACTATACCGTGGCTGTCACAGGCAAGATCATAGGCATTGATTTTGGATTTCAGGCTCCTTAACATGGCAGCATCAGACAGCTGTCTGTTGTGTGGTGTAAGGATGGATTTTAAGGCAGCAGTCAGAGGGTACATCACCCACTTGCACCTCAATCCTATTGTGTCTCCTATTCCGTCATGTTGTCATAACCATCCGCTTTTCTTCCTGCCCCACTTCTACAAAGAATCCAGCTGAGAAATACCCCACCCATTTGCCACTCATTCTCCTGGCTGCATCTACTCATCAGTAAGTAAAGAAAGGAGAGTTACATTGCATGTGTTTGGTGTGGCAATATTACTGTGTGAACAGCAAAAATCTTGTAAGCGATAAACATTTTTCCTATAACTATGTGTTGGGTATACCTGAGAAAAATTCATGATAGTTTGAAATTGTGGGTGAAGCTTTTTGCTAGTCACTATGTTCTCTCTTTGCAAAAGACTGGATTAATATAGTGTGAGTATATGCCTGCAGTGAGCGAGGCTGCTTATACAGTCTTATTCACTGTTTGTAACTGTAGAACTTGGCACAGTGAGTTAACTCTGTAACATAAGGTTGTGTGTTTTAATAGGCAGATGACTACAGGATTTAAAATTTTAAAATTTGTTCAGTAATGTTTTGAAATGTTGATGGTAAATGTTTGTTTGCCTTGAAGGTCTTCAGATAGCCAGCCTCCAACTGGAGTAAAGTTCTGGCTTTCTGGAAGTTCGTTAGTAATGTTGATTCTTGTGCATAATTGAGTAGATTAGATGCTGATCATTCACTTATCAGTATCGATTTGAAAAGACTGACATAAATGATTCAATTCTCTTTAATTTTGTGTTGAAACAATCTTATTTTATTTGGTTGCTTTAGGTTTGCAGGTAAAATGTTCGTTGCATTAACAGCAAATTTCTTTTTCTGTCAATCAGGACCTGTTCAAGAGGAGCTGTCCCCGATACTGGGGAAGAGGGGACAGTCAGGCAGCACCCCTGAGCCTGGCAGAGCACATGTGAGTTTCACCAGGAGCAAGAAAGTTAGATTTTGTAGCATATAATTCACATCACATTGCTTCCTGACCTCTTTCCACAAATTTAATCAGCCCAGAGGTTTCAGCCATTACAATACTTCCTGATTTCGTGTGCTGCCCTGCACACTTCCAACTTACTTAATGAAGTAAACTCCTTTCTGCTCATCCTATTTACCACAACTTCAGTAACATTATGTCCACCACTCCAGTTGGTTTCCAGACCCCAGAACCTTTGCAACTTCTTCTGCACTGGTAACTGAAATGTTAGCTAAAGTCTAAATTCTCTATGAACAATCCAAAATGTTTATCAAAGAATACTGACATACTGCATCTTCATCTAGAAGAGAATCTCTCCTTAATAACTAAAGGCTGTACATAGTATATGGAATCTTAATGACAATCAACTTCATTTTCATTCTATTGATGTAATGGCAGTACTCACAGTGCTCACAGGTCTAAGGGCACGGCACATAACTGAACCAGATTGAGACGGCATGGAATAAACAACTCAAATCAGCAGATACAGTGAAGCACGATAAAGCAGCTATTGTCCCACCTTGCAGAAATGCTTCATTCACCTGCACCAGATTTCATGCACAAGAGAGAGAGAACTCCGAAAGCATATAAAAGTGTAAATCCTTTATTTGAACTTAAAAATAACGTTATGGTAGCCACTGTCATTCATACATACTATACACATTATGAAATACATAACGTTACCAAAGTAATAGGTTATATGACAGTTTGTGTTATATATGCACAGATTACAACCCATGAGTGAACAAAAAATTTTATTAGGTAGAACTAGGCCACCACTTAATTTTACAGAAAGATAAACTTTCTTCAAAACCAAAAGGTTTCGTCTCCTACCAAAATTTTATAACAAGCCAAAGAATATGCCAACTTATTGAATCGAAATATTAGCAACTGAACTGAATTTACATTCTTTTGTTGGGGTTTTCTCACAATATTTTCTGGCAGATGACAAGGTAGTACAGGGATGCAGTGTCTGGGTTCGGTGGCTGGCATAGTAAGGACGTATCACCTGGATGTTCTGGCTGCATTGAAGTATAGTCCAGGTGACAGTCTGCGGCAGGTTGAGGACGCCGGTTTCCCTTTCTTGCGGCTATTTAACCCAGCAGCTCCAGTCTTCCTCTGCTGATTCCAGAGTGATGATTGGCAGCTGTTGGTGATCCCTGACTGGCAGATGGTCATATCATAGTGTGACCATCCGTGCCGGAAAAAGGCTTGTGCACATGCATAGTTGGTGGCTGGTTGAATGTTTGGCGGGAACGCCTGTAGTGCTGGCTGGCGGAAGGTGCCGGCAGTAAGTTGCAGGCGCCACTTAACTGTGCTCTGGCAGCCAACTGTTGTGTTTGTGTGCCTGCGCACATCACGACAGTTAGTATTCATTAAACTTGCCAATTGCCACTTACAGTTTACAAAAATATTTATATGTATTGCAATTACACATCCAAGTACTTTTCCAAAATGACAGAAGAGCCACTCCTCTTGATACATTTATGGCCGGACAAACTTCCTAAAATCTTCTTAAAATACTTCACTGGTTTTTAAATCAATATCGCACACACTTCATAGACAGGTCTGATTGTCTCTGGGTATCAAGTGTTTCACACACATGTTGCTTAGTAAATCAATAAAACCGACTTCATGTTTTTAAGCTCATGTATCACAGCTTGTGCAGTGTAATGTAAAAGTAACTTTGTAGCTATGTAGTATTCAGATAGGTCTCTGGTACATGAAACAGAATCAAATGATGATTCTTTCGACAATCCGCCTGTTCTTGTACTGACGTCTTTATGCTGACAGGTGTCCCTCCAGCAATGACTCTATGATCAACACAGCTGCTGTCTGTCATAAAAAATTCACTGTATAGTGTCTGCCACAAGGAGTGCAATTCTAAAGGCAAGGGCTCATTCCACATTAACTTACATTGCCGTAGTCAATGTCAAATATCTTGCATGTGCTCACAATGGGCCTAATTAATCCAAATGAATAAAAATGTGATGAAGTGACAAACAATACAGAGCATTTTATGAAGCTGTAGACATCAGGGGCTGGTTTGACACTGTTCACAAGATGCTGGATGCTAGAGTGAACCTAAAGTTTTAACATCCTCATTGTTGTCAAGCAGTAGAGGTAATTGTGTTTCTTGCACCACTGAGGGGATATTTTCGAGTAGTCACACTGTTGCTGCACCATTTCTATAGTGAGGATCCACCTTTCATAAATATCCTTGTGAGATCTTGCTGGAGCTTGATTGCTGGCCCTACTGAATCACAACGAAAGATTGTCCACAGTGAAACAATTAGTGATGATGTTTGCTGCTTCAATGTGGTCACTCTGTTTGTGAGCTGGTTGAAACAGACACCATTCTGCAAGAAAGGTTGCACAAGCCGTTTGTCATGTGACTGTCTTCAGTTGGTATTCCTGAAGTGTTGCACATACCACTATTCCACAATATCTGTTGGTAAGCATGATCTTCACCTGCTACCAGAATTTGTCAATATGTCTTTTCTATATCTGCTGTGAAGGCAATGCAGTGCATTCAGAAACACAATATTATGGATTACAATTCCTGTTGAATGATTGGTCCTGTCATCAGCAAACTGTTTAGTTACTAATCCATGTTCAATATGGTAGAAAAATCAAACACTACTCTGTCAGTAGTCGATCTGCCTTCCTCAGAGACAGTACTATGCACCATGTAACACAAAATGGCATCTGTAATGACTACTGGTTGCTAAGTCTTTGTACTCCCTCATAAACTCGGCATAGCTTTCTTTAAACTTTGGTTGTCTCACAAGTTTCTATTCAGTCTGAGAGAAGCATTTTGCTGCAGTGTGAAAAGAATTGAGTACTGACTCATCTCTTCCCAAAACAGAAGACAAACAATGAACCTGCCTGTGGAATCTATATTTGTGTGTTTTTGCATTGCTGCTCTTCTCATCATTACAACATGATTTAGTTCTTCTGTCTCCAAGAATCTGTTCAAGGAAGTTTGAGCATCAGTGTAAGTTTTTGCAAAGCATAACATGACTGAATACCTTGATGAAATGTGCTCTACCATTTGATACTGCTGTGATCATCCTGCTGTGTAAGGCGTGTGACCTTGAAGCGGACTTAGCAGCTGAGTGAGGCAGCCGGGCAACACGGGCCCTAGTATTACTAGGCCCGTGTTGCTGGATAATCAAGATTGCACAACACTGATAAGGCACGCTGGCTCTGTGCGCGCGAGTGGGGGCCGGAAGTTCCTACGTCATGGTGCTTGATAACTGTGTCGAGAGGCAGCAGCATGCTCATTCGACTCGAGGCAGCCGCACGAAGCACACAGCCATGCCGTACCGCCGCAGAAGAAACATGAGGAGGAGCAGACTTCCAGTGTACAAGACAGTGGACACTTTCAGTTTTGTTCCTAATAATGTTGCTCAAGAAGAGCTACTGACTGGTCCTATCACATTTGTTGGATGCAAGATTAACTTTTCATGTACTACTGAAGCACAGGATGATCACTTCCTATGGAGACAATCCTTTCCTTCTAATAGCAACTTAGATTTGTCTCCAATGACCTAAGTGCTTGGCATTGGAGGGAGACTGCTGTATGTTCCCAGGTGTGCTGTGCCATTGTGGTACTGTAGTCTTGTGATCTGCAATGATTCACATTTATTTTTGAGGAAAGCAGTCTCTCTTCAGATGACAGGGAGCTATTGGGACTCAGACTGGCTTCAGATTTTGTTCTTACAGACTGGTCAACTTTTTCTTTCAGGGGCTGAAACATAATCATGTCTTGCAGGGATGCATCTAGTTGTAATGCCACCAGTGCCTGCACAATTGCCTTGTTAAGCAGTGCATAAAATACACTTGCACATGCCCTTGTCATTGATGGGAGTGCTAAGTTTCTTCCCACGTGTTGATGCAAGAAACTGAGTGTTATTGTATCTGTTGCAAACCATATTAAAGGCCACATTAAAGTAAGTGCTAGTCACTAGAAAATGAGCAGTGGCATTGTGAGCTTCACATTACTTAACTAAGCAAATGATAATGCTTAGCAGTGCCCTGTAATTCCTCATTATTTACCACAATACTATAAAACGTCATAAAAATGCCTGAACTGCATTACATCATCTTTAAATGGTGGCAGTTAAGTGATGGGCAACTTGATGGTACTTTTGATGTACTCAAGTCAGATCCACCATCTAACGGAACCTTGTCACATGCATTGGCACAACACACTCACTGCAGTCTCGGGCAACTGAGACCACTCTCATACCATTACATCCTACCCTGGATTTTCATTGTTTGAATGTAGATCTCTAATAAGACCCCGATGGTTCATTGTAATAAGAAGAATTATGTTTCTTTTAGTGAGGATTTCTTCATATTGTGCCCTGCCATAATTAATTATTGTTTCTGAGCCAGCTGACACCTGTGAACAGCTCATTAGCAGGTTCATATGGGTAGATCCACAATATAAACCCTGGAACCAGATCATATCTTTTGGCAGATTGTTTAGCTTTTGCTAAATGAATAATTTTTAATAACATTCAAAACGATAAATTACTAGCTTGCAGGACATGGCTGACAATATTTATTTCACTGATATTGCCAAAAAGTTGGCACAAGTTGCAAATTAAATAAAGGATTTATTGGTAAACACTAAAATATATTTAGTGTGGACAAGGTGGATTGCCACTTGACCCTTTTTCAGAGACAAAAAGAGTTCAGATTATTGCTGGTGATCATGGTGAGAATGTAACAATAGTTGAACTTGGAGATGCTGTAATTGCAAGTATCCCAGATATAATTCTGTTCAGGGGAATGCTGTGTAAAGATGAAAAGCATTAAAAGTTCTGTGATGACACCTGTTTCAAAATAACAGAAAAAGTTCAATGACAACCAATATCCTTGCAAAACCTTCCTAAGTCTTAATGGAGCTAAATCACATCAGGATGCCTAGTATTGTTGCTGCTGCTTAAGAAAACAAAATATTCTATTGCCTATAAAGGAATTAAATGTGAATGTATGCCAATTGATAAATGTGTTTTCAAAACATGTGAATATTCTGGGACGTTGCTGACCTAATTCCTGGACATCTGGAAAAGTTGGGAGTTATAGATGTGATATTTGTAAGTGCCTGGTTGAGAGAAATGACACAAATGAGCCTGACTGCTGTTTCGAAGAAACAGAAATCTTTCCTTCCAATCTCGTAAGTGATTCACAAGTCTAGATTTGCACCTTCAGTTTTTACTGAGCATTCTATTGAAACAAATTTCAGCCATGATGCATCAAACTTACCATGTGATGATTCAGCAGTGGACAATTCTCCATAAGCTATTGATCTAATGTAGGGGTACTCAATAGAATCACGCAGGGAATACTACCAAAGTAGTAGTAGTAGTAGTAGTAGTAGTAGTAGTATTGTATTCTGCCTTACAGCAGGTCTTATCGTGGATTAAGCCTCTTCCACTTTTGTCTGTCTATAGCCAGTCTTTTCATTTCTGAATATTTGCCTCCTTTCATATTGTCCAACATCTGATATCTTCTTTTTCCTCTTCCCCTTGTTCCCTCCACTATTCCTTCTATTCCTTCCTTCAATAAACAGTCCCTCCTTAAACAATGTCCAATCCAGTTCCCTTTTCTCTTTCAGCTGACTTTGAGCAAGTTTCTTTCTTCTCCAACTCACCTTAATACTTCTTCATTCCTTACTCGGTCTTCCCAGTTCACTTTTCCTTTCTTCTCCATATCCAGATCTATAGTGCCTCCAATCTTCTTTCATCTTCCTTCCTCAATGTCCAGGTCTTTGCACCATATAGTGCAATGCTCCAGATGTGACATTTGGCAAGTCTTTTCCTCAGATTTTTGTTGAGTGGTCCATAAAGTAATTTGTTTCCTCTTGAATCCTTCTTTTGCCATTGCAATTCTTTTCCTAATTTCTGTTGAGCAATACATTCATCCATTATTACAGTTTCCAAGTATTTGAAGTTATTCACTTTCTTTATTTCCTCTCCCCCTATTTTCATACAGAGTTTTGTCCCCTTTTCTCCAATTACCATGCTTCTTGTTTTCTTCTTGTTAACTTTCATTTGATGTTCTTCTAATTTTGTGTTTAGATTATATAACATTTGTTCCATCTCTCTTGTACTCTCTGCCATCACAACCATGTCATCTGCAAATCTTATACACTCCACTCTCTGACCCCCTATATAAACTCCCCTCCCCCCCCCCCCCTTCCATCAAAACTTTCATTAATAATTTCCTTGAGGTATATACTGAACAGTGTTTGTGATAAGCAACCACCTAGTCTTACACCTCTTCAGAGTTCAATTTCTTCATTCATCACACCTCCTACTTTTACTCTTGCTCTCTGGTTCAAATATAGATTTTAATTAGCCATCTATCCATTCAGTCAGCTCCATGTTTCCTTAAGATTTCCATCAGTTTGTCCCATCTGACAGTGTCAATAGGCTTCTCAAGATCAATGAATGCAATATACACCTTCCTTTTCCTCTCCATGTACGTTTTCCCTATCACCTTTAGTAGCCCAATGGCACCTGTAGTCCCCACTCCTCACCTGAAACCAAATTGTTCACCTCCTAGTAGGCAATTCAACTGTCCACATAGCTTTGTGCTGAGCATCCTCAGCAAGACTTCCGCTGCATGTGTATCAGGCACACTGTTCTATGTTTCTCACACTTTTTGCTGTTCTTTTTCTTTTCTACAGGTATTAAGATTCTTTCTGTAAAGTCCATTGGCGATTTTCCTGTCATGAATATTTGATTACACAATTCAATCAACTCCCTTTTCCCTTTTTTCTCCAATGACTTTATAGACTCTTAAATCTCAGTAGTTAGTATTGCATTTCCTTTGTCATCATCTGCAACTTCATCTTCTTCTTCTATCCCAATGTCTTCTTCACTTGGTCGGCTGTTTACAGCATATAGCCATTTTATATATTCTCCCATCTTATCATAATTTCTTGGGATTCACTCACCATTTTACCATCTGCTGCCTCTACTTCCTTCAGTCCATTGTCGTTTCTCTTTTCCCCTGAATGTCAAATCCACTGCTTCTTTGTACATGAAATCATATTTTCCTTCTTTCTCTAATTTCACTGTCTTGTCACACTCTGCTGTCAGCCATTTGTCCTTTGCTTCTTCTGTCTCCCTTCTTAATTCATTATTTAAACTTCTGTAGTTATGCTTCCCTTCTTCTTTGTCTACAGTTTTCCATTTCCTGCAATCACCGATCTTGGTTATCATAACTGGTGTTACCCGTTCTTTTTTTATTATTTTCCTCTCCTTGTTTCAGTGTTTCCTTAGCTGCATTCTTGATCCTATTTTTAAAATGATCCTGCCTTCCTTCTGTGCATTCCATTTCCTGACTTTTCATTATGATTTCACAATATGCATTCTCCAATTTTTGACAATTGCCTTTGTCTTTGTTTCTCAAAGTTAATGTGCTCTCTCTTCTGTCCTTCCCAGGTTCCTTTCAATTAAACTAGAACATCAGCTATTACTAATATATGATCTGAATAAGTATCTGCCTCTGGATAGCTTTTGAGACTCTTTAGGCAATTTTGGTGTCTTTGTTGTATCATTATGTAATCAATTTGATATCTTTTGTTGTCAAATCGAGGTATCCAAGTACACTGTCATCTTTTGTGGTTACCAAATAGAGTATTTCTAACTACCATGAAATTTTCATTGCAGTATTCCAAAAGCATTTGCCTTTTCTCATTTCTTTCATCCAGTCCATATTTTCCCAGAGCTTCTCCTTCTGGTCCTTCACCAACTACCACATTCCAATCACCCATTATAACAATGCATGCATTTCTTTTCTCTCTCTGCTAAGTTTTCTATCATCTCACAACATTCTCATACCTCTTCATCTGAACGATTACTTGTTGGCATATAGACCTGGATGATAAGTAAGTCTTTCTTTTTCTCTCTGTCTCATCATCAATATTCTTCCACCAACATATTTAACCTTGATTACCTTGTCCTCCACCTGTCAAAATTTCAACCTTATTCATTCCATTTTTGTCTTCACCTGAATAGTACAATCAGAAGTCATCACTTTCTAGTTTTCCACAACCACCCAACTCACCTCACACATACAGAGTATACCCAATTCGTTTCTTGTCACTTCATGTTTGGCGTTTTCTAATTTCCCTTCCTGGAGAAGGGTTAAGACATTCCAACTACCAATCCTCAATAAGTCTTCCTTCTTCTCCTTCGTTCCTTTTCCATTTTCCCAAATCTCGGGACTCCTCATTGTATTCGCCCCCTGGAGAACCGATTGAGGGGAAGCTTTACCTCTGGAATATTTTACAAAGAGATCAAGCCCATGAACATCTAGGGAAGTAATTCCAGCAGTGGTTTCCCATTTCCTTCCACTGTCCTCCATATCCTGTCAGCTTGCTGACCCAGTTCACCACTGGGGTAGGTTACCCAACCATCCACTGGGTTGCTCAGCTTAACAGGACCATGATGTGTAGGTAGGATTGTGGAGAATTAAGATGAGAGAGGCTAAGACAACTCTCTTGTTGCGTTCTTGTATTTTCATCTCACCCCATTTTTAGCCAGAGTCACAAGGTTGTAGCAGTGATCGACCCAAGTAATCTCCCAGGCCTACCAAAGGATGACAGATAACTTCACTTCTCCTGATAATGAGGATGACCTATAAAATAAAGTTGCACACTGCGTTATCAACTTAACCTGGAACTTTCATTTTTCTGCTTGCATAACTATTTTCCTCTGTAAATTCTAACTGAAATTAGTATTCTTTAAGTAAGTGCCATGTGATGAATAACTCTGTTATTTATACCGGAACAACTATGAAGTTCATAATTCACCTTCTCTACCCATCAAAGAGAGAGTGAAATTGACTGGCTAGTACCGTAGGGGGATTGCCATGAATTTCTAAATTACATCTACATCTACATCTACATTGATACTCCGCAAGCCACCCAACGGTGTGTGGCGGAGGGCACTTTACATGCCACTGTCATTACCTCCCTTTCCTGTTCCAGTCTCGTATTGTTCGCGGGAAGAACGACTGTCTGAAAGCCTCCGAGCGCGCTCTAATCTCTCTAATTTTACATTCGTGATCTCCTCGGGAGGTATAAGTAGGGGGAAGCAATATATTCGATACCTCATCCAGAAACGCACCCACCTCGAAACCTGGCGAGCAAGCTACACCGCGATGCAGAGCGCCTCTCTTGCAGAGTCTGCCACTTGAGTTTATTAAACATCTCCGTAACGCTATCACGGTTACCAAATAACCCTGTGACGAAACGCGCTGCTCTTCTTTGGATGTTCTCTATCTCCTCCGTCAGACCGATCTGGTACGGATCCCACACTGATGAGCAATACTCAAGTATGGGTCGAACGAGTGTTTTGTAAGCCACCTCCTTTGTTGATGGACTACATTTTCTAAGCACTCTCCCAATGAATCTCAACCTGGTACCCGCCTTACCAACAATTAATTTTATATGGTCATTCCACTTCAAATCGTTCCGCACGCATACTCCCATATATTTTACAGAAGTAACTGCTACCAGTGTTTGTTCCGCTATCATATAATCATACAATAAAGGATCCTTCTTTCTATGTATTCGCAATACATTACATTTGTCTATGTTAAGGGTCAGTTGCCACTCCCTGCACCAAGTGCCTATCCGCTGCAGATCTTCCTGCATTTCGCTACAATTTTCTAATGCTGCAACTTCTCTGTATACTACAGCATCATCCGCGAAAAGCCGCATGGAACTTCCGACACTATCTACTAAGTCATTTATATATATTGTGAAAAGCAATGGTCCCATAACACTCCCCTGTGGCACGCCAGAGGTTACTTTAACGTCTGTAGACGTCTCTCCATTGATAACAACATGCTGTGTTCTGTTTGCTAAAAACTCTTTAATCCAGCCACACAGCTGGTCTGATATTCCGTAGGCTCTTACTTTGTTTATCAGGCGACAGTGCGGAACTGTATCGAACGCCTTCCGAAAGTCAAGAAAAATAGCATCTACCTGGGAGCCTGTATCTAATATTTTCTGGGTCTCATGAACAAATAAGGTGAGTTGGGTCTCACACGATCGCTGTTTCCGGAATCCATGTTGATTCCTACATAGTAGATTCTGGGTTTCCAGAAATGACATGATACGCGAGCAAAAAACAGGTTCTAAAATTCTACAACAGATCGACGTAAGAGATATAGGTCTATAGTTTTGCGCATCTGCTCGACAACCCTTCTTGAAGACTGGGACTATCTGCGCTCTTTTCCAATCATTTGGAACCCTCCGTTCCTCTAGAAACTTGCGGTACACGGCTGTTAGAAGGGGGGCAAGTTCTTTCGCGTACTCTGTGTAGAATCGAATTGGTATCCCGTCAGGTCCAGTGGACTTTCCTCTATTGAGTGATTCCAGTTGCTTTTCTATTCCTTGGACACTTATTTCGATGTCAGCCATTTTTTCGTTTGCGCGAGGATTTAGAGAAGGAACTGCAGTGCGGTCTTCCTCTGTGAAACAGCTTTGGAAAAAGGTGTTTAGTATTTCAGCTTTACGCGAGTCATCCTCTGTTTCAATGCCATCATCATCCCGTAGTGTCTGGATATGCTGTTTCGAGCCACTCACTGATTTAACGTAAGACCAGAACTTCCTAGGGTTTTCTGTCAAGTCGGTACATAGAATTTTACTTTCGAATTCACTGAACGCCTCACGCATAGCCCTCCTTACGCTAACTTTGACATCATTTAGCTTCTGTTTGCCTGAGAGGCTTTGGCTGCGTTTAAATTTGCAGTGAAGCTCTTTGCTTTCGCAGTAGTTTCCTAACTTTGTTGTTGTACCACGGTGGGTTTTTCCCGTCCCTCACTGTTTTACTCGGCATGTACCTCTCTAAAACGCATTTTACGATTGCCTTGAACTTTTTCCATAAACACTCAGCATTGTCAGTGTCGAAACAGAAATTTTCGTTTTGATCTGTTAGGTAGTCTGAAATCTGCCTTCTATTACTCTTGCTAAACAGATAAACCTTCCTCCCTTTTTTTATATTCCTATTAACTTCCATATTCAGGGATGCTGCAACGGCCTTATGATCACTGATTCCCTGTTCTGTACATACAGAGTCGAAAAGTTCGGGTCTGTTTGTTATCAGTAGGTCCAAGATGTTATTTCCACGAGTCGGTTCTCTGTTTAATTGCTCGAGGTAATTTTCGGATAGTGCACTCAGTATAATGTCACTCGATGCTCTGTCCCTACCACCCATCCTAAACATCTGAGTGTCCCAGTCTATATCTGGTAAATTGAAATCTCCACCTAAGACTATAACATGCTGAGAAAATTTATGTGAAATGTATTCCAAATTTTCTCTCAGTTGTTCTGCCACTAATGCTGCCGAGTCAGGAGGTCGGTAAAAGGAGCCAATTACTAACCTAGTTCAGTTGTTTAGTGTAACCACCACCCATAATAATTCACAGGAACTATCCACTTCTACTTCACTACAGGATAAACTACTACTAACAGCGACGAACAGTCCACCACCGGTTGCATGCAATCTATCCTTTCTAAACACCGTCTGTACCTTTGTAAAAATTTCGGCAGAATTTATCTCTGGCTTAAGCCAGCTTTCTGTACCTATAACGATTTCAGCTTCAGTGCTTTCTATCAGCCCTTGAAGTTCCAAAACTTTACCAACGCAGCTTCGACAGTTGACAATTACAATACCGATTGCTGCTAGGTCCCCGCATGTCCTGACTTTGCCCCGCACCCGTTGAGGCTGTTGCCCTTTCTGTACTTGCCCAAGGCCATCTAACCTAAAAAACCACCCAGCCCACGCCACGCAACCCCTGCTACCCATGTAGCCGCTTGTTGCGTGTAGTGGACTCCTGATCTATCCAGCGGAACCCGAAACCCCACCACCCTATGGCGCAAGTCGAGGAATCTGCAGCCCACACAGTCGCAGAACCGTCTCAGCCTCTGATTCAGACCCTCAACTCGACTCTGTACCAAAGGTCCGCAGTCAGTCCTGTCGACGATGCTGCAGATGGTGAGCCCTGCTTTCATCCCGCTAGCGAGACTGGCAGTCTTCACCAAATCAGATAGCCGCAGGAAGCCAGAGAGGATTTCCTCCAATCCATAGCGACACACATCTTTGGTGCCGACATGAGCGACCACCTGCAGATGGGTGCACCCTGTACCCTTCATGGCATCCGGAAGGACCCTTTCCACATCTGGAATGACTCCCCCCGGTATGCACACGGAGTGCACATTGGTTTTCTTCCCCTCTCTTGCTGCCATTTCCCAAAGGGGCCTCATTACGCGCCTGACGTAAAGAGTCAGAATGTACTGGCCTCCAAGTTCATTGCTGTATAATGTCGAGAGTTACAGAAGGGATAGATTGCTGCTCATTGTAAATGTGACACATGACCTACTACAGGAAAGTGGAACACCCTGCACAACATGGAGGTAAACATAACATGCCCAATTTCAATGGCTGCTTCACAACCCAGGCAATCTGTGTTGTCACATACACCACCAGCTTTTCTGAACTCTGGATACTGGAGTTACCCTTAAAACACATACTCTGCTCCTGAAGCCATCCCTGCCTCAACCTACAGTAACCTACTGTCTCCCTTCTTCTGCCAAAATCTTCCCTCCCACCCTCACCCCACTGTTATATCATCTCCCAATTCACATCCCCACTGTGCACGGCTCTCTGCAAGTGCACCAACCAGTCCCTTCTCCTTTTGTGTGCTCCTTTCCTTTCTGCTCAGTTTTTTCCCTTCCTTTCCTCCCTCCCTCCCTCCCCCCTCCCCCCTCCCTCCCTCAAATCCTTCCTCCCTCCCTCCCACCCAAACTTCCTCACGATTCTAAACCAGATAGCCTCATCTGCCACCTCTAGTCCCTGCACACTCTGCTAAGTTGCACTGTTTCCTCCTCTTCAACCTGTGTGGGGTGTCCCTCTACCTGCTCTGCTCCACTATGGATTGTTAGTTCTGTTTAATATATTGGTCTGGCTTGAGCAGCTAGAGATATGGTGTGGTTGTGGTGGTGGTGGTGGTGGTGGTGGTGGTGGTGGTGGTGGTGGTGTAGCTTCTTTTTCAGTAGTTGTAGTGGCAACTGCCTGCAACACAAGTTTGTTCTTGTAACATCTGTCAATATGGACTTGATGTGCTGGTACCATGAACAGCTGAAATCGTGGAGAAACTACAGCCATTCTTTTCTTGTTGCTGTGTAGCTCTTCTGTGTGACTTAACCCATCAAACCCAATTTATTTTTAGTCATTATATATTCCGTATTTTTGGGAAACTGTGTCCTCGCAAAAAGGTACCAGTAACACTTTCTATCATGATGACCTCATTGTTGGGCACCCATGAGATTCGCACACACGAGGGGACAAGAGTAAGTGTTCAAACTCAAAGGAGTGTTTCCGGAGTCACTCGGCAGCAATTCCGGAGATGTGGAGTGTCGCATTTACCTGCTGGAATTGCTGAAGTCTGTAGGAATGCACAATGGACATGAATGGATGCAAGTGATCAGCCAGGATTCTTAAGTACATGTCACCTGTCTATCACATCTAGACATATTAGGGGTGTCCATCCCTGGTATTTGAGTGGTCAGTTCGACAAAATATCATACTTAACGGTCCAGGTTCGATTCCTGGCTGCGTCGGGGATTTTCTTTGCTCAGGGACTGGATGTTGGGTTGTCCTTACATTCATAATTTCATCCCCATCAGCACACAATTCACCAAAGTCGTGTTAACACGCAAGACTTGCACCAGGCTAACTGTCTACTTGATGGGAGGCACTAGCTACGTGGCATTTCCATATCAGGGGTTCAATATCACTCAAATTGCACATGCCCCACACCATTGCAGAGCTTCCACCTCCTGTCTTGTGGGGTCTATGGATCCGTGAGGTTGTCTCCATACCCATACACTTTCATCCACTTGATACAGCTTGAGATGACTCATCCAACAAGGCAACAAGTTTCCAGTCAAGTCCAAGACCAAGGTTTGAAGTGCAATTACTGATGTAGACATACGATGGATTTTCACTTTTATATAACTTGTTGAACACAAACCAAACATCATGGTAAAGAATAGAAACACTAAAACCAATAATTCACAGTATCATTCAGTTGCTGGCCTAATTAAGCAAAATGATGCAACAAAATACTTGATTATATTCCAACAGGTCTCATCTCTCACAAGTGCCAAACTATTAGCTTACTTTCCATTACCATGCTTGTGTATGACCCAGTGCAATATAGACATTGTGAGGTGCAGATACACAGACAATTTTATGGCAAAAAATGTCCAATTTCTTCACAGGATTTACAATATTATTCAGGTCACACATGGTTTGTACTGAACGAGAGTTCTAGCATACTGTATACCATGTGGATGCATGTGCAATTATTTACAAGCAAATTAACAACAGACTAATTGCTCCAAAAAGAAACAATGAGAAAGGGAAGATCAGGAAGATGATGGTGAGGTGAGCAGTCTTGCGATGGACCATCATAGCAACAATAGTTTGGGGCACAGAGGAGTGAAGATGTCATGGGAGGGCTTTGAACACCTGAAAGGCCCTAATTACTAGTGACAAACATAACAAATAAACATAGATGAAAAAATACACCATTGGCTGTCATCACTCATGACTTGGGTACAAATCAAACTGCTGATGTCTGCTTCACTGCGACATCCTTTTGGTGCTGATGGTGAATGGATGATTGTAACTGAGGTATTGTCAAAGTTGGTTGACTTACATACAACAAATAGCATATTGATCAAGTTTTGATTTTGCTCGCATCATGCTAATAATGTTGAAAACAATTAAAGAAATTTTCTTGCCCAAATGGCCTGACCTCTAGTGTAAGCTGTTAAGGATTCGGCAAACATCTGAAGTATGCAGATGAATTGACTTTCGATCAATGCAGGTCATGTATCTGGCACATTAATGAATTTCTAGGTATCCTCCATTCACACAAATACTATTATTTGGTGGGGACAGGTAATGTTAAAGCTATAAAAATTCATCTCAAGGTCCCCCTGCAGATACGGGGGTTAGAATAGGCCCACAGTATTCCTGCCTGTCATAAGAGGTGACTAAAGGGAGTCTCAAATGCTTCAACCTATATGTGATGGTCCCCTCTCGGGTTTGACCTCCATATTTCCAATTCTTCTGAAGAGTGAACCAATTGGGAAAGGGCACCTTACATGGTACATTGTGCCCATTGTGCATAGAAACCTCTAGCCAGCCTTCTCATCGTCGCACTGCCATTCTGTTTGTTCCCCATCTCTTGGGTGAGGTTACATTCCTAGGTGAAATTTCCACCATGCACTGTGCATTGTTGCTTTTTGCGAAACTGATGACCAAGGACTTCCTTGCACCTAATATCCAGCATAGTAGCCAGTCAATTATGGTGGAGCTGCCATGTACCCTGTTGGTTGTAGCCCCCTTACAACACAGGGATCACTCTGCTGATGCCTGCGCCAACTCCCCACATATGCCAAGGAGTAGAGGCCTATCTCCCTGGGGTATCGGGACTCACGGCAATGGCCATCCTGCCAGGTGGCCCTTGTAGAGGCTGGGTGGTGCCCGTGGGGAGGGCCCTTGGTCGGAGCGGGTGGCATCAGTGCAGATGACCCACAATGAAGCGTGGTACATCATCTCTTGCTGGTGGCCATCTACCAGCAGTCTCTAAGCATTCGTGGGCTCAGTTCAATGCTCAGAAATACAATCCCAAATCATTCCCCTCCCTGGCCACACTGTGGGAGGAGTGTCTCAGGATGGCAGTGACACTTATTTGCTCTGGTTCCTAGTTTGTACAAGAGCTGAAGTCTTTCATGTCAAAAAAGTCTAAATTCTTCGTAGAGCATTTAGAGGACATGTTTGGGGGGGTGGAGGGCTTGTCCAAAATGCGCTCTTGGTCAGTATTGACAAAAACAGCATTCTATGCCCAGTCCTGGAGATTACTTGCTTGTGACAAGTTGGGGGATGTTTCAGTTACCATAACACACCATATGAGTTTAAATATGGTCCAGGATATTATTTTCCGTAGGGACCACCTTTTTAGTCTAATGACTAGCTGCGCGCCAAATAAAAACATCAAGATGTTCATTTCATCTGGCACATACATTGGGGTCTGAAGGATAATCAGATTGCTACTGGTGCCTTCATCTTAGCCTTCAAGGGTGATACATGACTGGAGAAGTTCAAGGTGATAGTCTACCACTGTGACATCAAGCCCTGTAACCCTCCCCTGACAAAGTGCTTTACGTGCTGCAATGTTGGCCATATGTCTTCCTGCTGTACTTCCAGCCTCACATGTCGAGATTGTGCATACCCATCATATCCCAATACTCCATGTGCCCCACCTCCCATCTGTGTCAACTGCAGAGAGCCTCATTCACCTTGCTCGCCGGACTGCCGGATCTTACAGAAGGAGCAGGAAATCGTGGACATAAGACACTGGACCGACTGACTTATACTGGGGCTAAGAGGAATTATGAATGACACCATCCTGTGTGAATGGCACCCTCATATGCCACCACAACCACCACCATGATTTCCCTATCAGCTCAGGGAATTTCAGTCGGCTCACAAAGTCGATCAAGTCCAAACACCCCCTTGACCATGGGGGCACTTCCCACCCTGCTGCTCCTGCTCCACCTACTTCGGGAGCAACCATCCCCTCCCCACACACCTATTGGGTATTGGGGATGTCTGTCCCCACTTCTAAGCTAGAGAAATGTCAAACTTGTTCAGCTGCTCTCTCTTGCAAGGGGTCCCTTGGGTCCCTCCCTTCCCAGGTTTCCACAAGTGGGAAAGATGACGCCCAGCAATGGCATAAGTGCCCACAAGTAGCTAGTTCTAGGGCTTTGTGATCCTACTCCATGCAGGAGACTGAATTGGTGAAGCCCTCCCAGCCAGTGAAACCCAAGGGGTAGAGAGAAAAATCCAAGAAGAAGACCTCTAAGATGAAGGAACTTGCGATGACATCCAGCCCACCGCAACCTACAAGCTCTGCATCTGAGGGCGAGGTTGAGACTCTGGCGTACGCTGCCGACCAAGATCTGGCCTGACTCTGACACAATGGATGTCACTCACACAGGTGCTCAATCGGTGGCAGCAGGTGACCCAGTGGCGTAATCTGCCTCTTCGGTCCCTTCACACCTTTCTCAGCCAGGGGCAATGTCAGCCTCCATTGGAACTGCAGTGGTTTTTTCCGCCATCTTGCTGAGCTCAGTCAACTTCTCAGCCTTGACCCTTTCCTCTACATTGTTCTTCAGGATTCTTGATTTCTGGTGACGCGTACCCCTGCCCTCCATAGCTACGGGGATTATTATAGCAACAGGGTAGCTTATGAGAGGGTACCTGGTGGTGTCTGCATCTATTTCCATCACTCCCTTTACAGTGAGTCTGTCCCCCTACAAATGCCTTTAGAGGTTGTCACTGTTCGGGTGTGGATGCCTCTGGCTGTTACTGTCTGCAGTCTCTCTCTTCCACCAGATGGTGATGACCTGCAGCATGTCCTGGCTGCACTGATAGTCCAATTGCTGCCATCTTTCTGTTACTCGGCGACTTCAATACCCATAAAACTCTGTGGGGTGGATCAGTGGCAACAGGCTGAGGCACCATCGTTGAGCAAGTATTGGTACAGCTCGACCTTTCTCTTTTAAATAGTGGTACCTTCACACATTTCAGTGTGGCACATGGCACATAGTCAGCAAACGATCTTCTCAGCTGCAGCCCTAGCCTATTGCCATCTGTCCCATGGAGTGCGCTTGACAACTTGTATAGTAGTGACCACTTTCCAATATTTCTGTCACAGCCACAGCAGGGGCGCCCCTGCAGATGGACTATGAATAAGGCTGACTGGGACCTGTTCACCTCCATTGCCACTATTGAGAGTCATTCCAATGATGCCATTGATGCCGTGGTTCACTCAGTCACCACCGGCATCATTACTGCCACAGAATGTGCCATTCTGTGTTCTTCTGGGGCCCCTTGGTGGAGGACTGTGCCTTGGTGGTTGCCCGAGATGGCTGAGGGGATTAAAAATCTCAGGCGGGCACTCCAGCATCACAAGTGGCATCCCTCATTGGAACACCTCATCGCCTTTAAACAGCTTTGTGTGCAAGCTCACTGCCTGATTCGTCGATGCAAGCAGGAGTGCTGGGAAAGGTATGTCTCCACCATTGGCCTCCGTACCTCTCCATTGTGGGTTTGGGCCAAGATTAGGAGACTCTGTGGCTATCATACCCTCGTCAGTGTACCTGCACTTCCACTGATTGGAACAGTCTGTACGGACTCAGACACAATTGCAAACCATTTAGCAGAGTATTTTGCTCAGAGTTCCACTTCTGTGAATTACCCACTGTCCTTTTACTCCCTGAAGGAGTCGTTGGAACGTCGGAGCCTTTCATTTCACACACACCACC
The DNA here is from genome assembly GCF_021461385.2 of Schistocerca piceifrons. Taxonomy (NCBI): domain Eukaryota; kingdom Metazoa; phylum Arthropoda; class Insecta; order Orthoptera; family Acrididae; genus Schistocerca; species Schistocerca piceifrons. The sequence goes on along the minus strand of NC_060140.1, from coordinate 47,065,630 downwards.
CTGAATCATACAATGCTCCGTTAAGTGAAAGGAAATTCCAAAGTGCCTTAGCCACTTGCCCTGATATGGCGCCTGGGCCAAATGGCATCCACTGTCAGATGCTCAAACACCTCTCAGTGGACTGCCAGCGATTCCTCCTAGATCTTTTCAATCATATCTGCATTGAGGGTTAGTTCCTGTCACAATGGTGAGAAAGCATCGTAATCCCCGTGTTGAAACCTGGCAAGAACTCACTGGAGTTGGACAGCTACCGCCCCATTAACCTCACCTACTTTCTTTGCAAGTTGCTCGAACCCATGATGAGCCAGAGGTTGAGTTGGCTAGTTGAGTCTCAGGGGCTTCTGGCTCCATCTCAGGGTGAGTTCTGTAAGGGCCGCTCTGCCACCAATAATCTGGTATGCCTGTTGTCTGCAATCTGTACAACCTTTGCCCACCATCAGCATCTGGTCGCCATCTTTTTTGACAAGTGGAAGGCATACGATATGACATTGCAACATCACATCCTCTCTATGCTTCATGGTTACGATCTTTGGGGTCCCCTCCCAATTTTAATACAAAATTTTCTGTCGCTTGGTTCCTTCCGTGTGCAAGTTGTGGCCTCCTATAGTTCCTCCTGAGTTCAGGAGAATGGGGTCCCACAAGGATCTGTATTAAGAGGCTGCCTCTTTTTGATAGCAATTAATGGGCTTGCTGTGGTGGTGGAATGCCTTTCTCATCTTCCTTGTAGGCTGACGACTTCTGCCTGTGCTATAGCTCCACTGGCATTGCAGCTGCTGAACAGCAACTGCAGGGTGCTACACAAAATGTGCAGTCTTGGGCTGTAGCACATGTCTTCCAGTTTTCGGCTGCCAAGACCTGTGTTATGCATTTGTCGGTGACACGCTGTTCAACATGAGCCATGGCTTCATCTTGACACCAAACTTCTTGTGTTGTGGAGACCCATCAGTTTTTAGGATCAGTTTTTGATACCTGGTTGACTTGGCTGCCTCATATTTGGCAGCTTAAACAAATGTGCTGTTGGCATCTTAATGCTCTTCATTGCTTGAGTCACACCAACTGAGGTGCCGATCGGTCTACCCTTCTACGGCTGTACCAGGCGTTAATTCAGTCCTGCCTACATTATAGAAGCCTGGCTTATGGTTCGGTAACACCTTGCGCATAGTGGTTGCTGGGCCCAATATTTCACAGCAGGGTCTGACTCACCACTGGTGCTTCCCTGACAAGTCCTGTCAACAGTGTACTTGTGGAGGCAGTGGTCCCTCCATTGTGGTTCTGGCGCCAACAATTACTGGCCGCTTATGCTACACACATCTGTAGCTTGCCCGGGCATCCCACTTATCACTTATCGTCTTCTGTTCCTCATTCAATCATCCACCTTCCAGAATGGTAGCACAGGTCAGGGTGTACGCTCACAGTTTCCGTCAGAGCTCTTCTCTCTGGGCTTGAGGTTTTCCGTCTTCCATTCTTTTCTGGGCCCCTAAGTGTATACCCCCAGGATGTGTGTGCCATCCATGGTGTTGGCTCGATTTGGCACTGGGCCTGAAGGACTCAGTCCTTCCTGAGGCCCTCTGTTGCAGCTTTCTCTCAATTCTTGCCACGGTTCAAGGCTGTGACATTGTCTATACTGATGGTTCAATGGCTGCTGGTCATGTCGGTCATGCTCTTATTCTACAGGAACATTATGGACAACACTCACTGCCAGCTGGCTGCAGTGTTTTCACTGCCAAGATGGTCACCATCTCTCGCGCTCTAGAGTATTTGTGCTTCTGCTCAGGTGAGTACTGCATTATCTGTAGTGACTCCCTGAGCGGTTTACGAGCTATCGACCAGTGTTTCCCTCACTCTCGTCTGGTGATGGCTATCCAGGGGTCCCTCCATACTCTTGCCAGTAGTGGCTGCTCTGTGGTCTTTGTATGGACCCTGGGTCCTGTATGCATGCTGGGAAATTAATGTGTTGACACAGTGACCAAACAGGCTGTCAGTGCACCAGCCATGGAGATTGGCCTTTTGGAGTGTGACCTCTGGTCAGTTTTGGGGCAGAAGGTACTTCGCACCTGGGGTGAAGAATGGCGCACCCTTCCTTCACCCAACAAACTTCGGGCCATCAGGGAGGCTACCGGTGCGTGGCACTCCTCCTTGTGGGTCTCTCACATGGACTCTGTTGTCCTCTGCTGGCGGAGCATTGGACTCACCTGGATAACGCACAGCTATTTATTGCAGCATGAGGACCCACCTTTGTCGCTGTGGGTCACCTTTGACTGTGGTCCTCATCTTGTTGGACTGCTTGCTTTTAACGCTGCTCAGGCAGATGTTTGCACTTCCTGATACACTTCCTAAACTTTTATCAGATGATGTTGCGATGGCAGATTTAGTATTGAGTTTAATTGATGCAGTAGGTTTTTATCGCTTAATCTAAGTGTGTCTTTTTTTTTTTTTTTGTGTAGAGTCTGGCATTTGGTCTACGATTTTAGACTGGGTTTTTAGTGGGTTTCGTGGTGGTTAGCCTTTCCTTTTCCTTTTTTTTTGTTTTTTGTTTTATTTGTTTTTATGGTTGGCCAACCACTGTCACACTCCGTGTGATTCTAATTCCTTTCGTCAGGTATCTGTCTGTGTCTTTCTTGTCCTGTTTGTTGTCTCTTGTCATCCCCATTCTTTGTTTTCATTCCTTGTGGTGGTTTCAGGTTCTTGGAAAAAGGGACATATGGCCCTAGTAGTCTGGTCCCTTCAATCCCACAAACCAACCAATCATCTCAAGGATGACAATAGGAATGGAAGTTGCTGGAGTATTGGGAACTGTAGATTAATATCAACTTGTTTGATGGATGAATCTTTGGAATGTCAGACTCGTGTCCCAATAAATGGATGGTATTAAGGACAAGCCATCAGCAACTAACATACATTACATGGGTTACATTACATGTGTATCTGCTGTAGCTGCTTCCGTTCTTCCTTTTGCTTCAGAATTCAAAATTGGACACATGTATATTAAAATGTTTCATCTTTGGATCAAATTCAAACTAGCTGCCTATGTCTTCTCAACTTAGTTCCATTTGCAACAAGTCAACCAGACAAACTTTTTCCCTTTATCTATATATCTTCTGAAGCATCAGACTCTGACACATCTGCTATAGTCACTGGCATTCAGAGACTCACCAGTACGGTTATCAAGTAATTGTTCAAGGTAAGATAAGTTTCTTAAGAACTGGTTCATAAATTTTTATTTAGGGACAGAGATACGAATAGATGTGCAAAAACTCAAGGAAGCATCACATCTGTCAGAGGTGGGATCAAGACCTACAACCCCTGGGAAAGCATCTATCTTGCCCTACACAGCCTCCACAGGCAGGCACCACAGTGGTTATGCCCAGACAGTGATCAGCCTGTCACCACAGTCACACCTTTTCATGGCAGCATATTTACTTCCTCCCCAGGCATCAGCATGAAAGTGACAAGAAGAAATAACATTGCGAGCAAGTAGTTGCAATGACTCACTGGTAGCATTCAGTTGGAGATAGTTGACACTCTGATTCTAGAATACAAGTGTTTGGTTTCAGATGCATGTGGGAGATATGGCACGACACTGACTACTGTAGAGATATTGGAAGAATTCTATTGAAACATGCACCACCAGCAGAATTCCTTGCTCGAGCAGGAAGAGACTGAGTGCAAAGCAGGGCCATATGGAGCTTGTGTGTAAGAGCTGTCCTCTCGTTTCCTAAATATGAAGCAGTTGAAGTGAGTGACCAACTTCAGTTCGAATGACACAGTTAACTGAAAGCTGAGGAAAGCTGTACTGCTTGCCCAAAGATAAACTGTAAAACAGGAACTCAGTGAGGAAAATGTGGTATATTGGCTGGGAGTTGCAGAATTCTGTCTGAATGCAGCATGGGAAGATGTATTTTTCACACATAAGGTATCTCATGATTTTTCATCTTATGCTGCTTACTTTTTGTCTGAGGGCCAGTGAAAAATCCCTTGGTGACAGGAAAACATCAAACTTGAGATGAGGAAATTTGAGCTAGTTCTAGTTCACTTCATTCTTGTAACTGAAATAGACTACTTCCAGTTATGTTTTGATTATTACATTCTGTTTACTTAATCTGTGCAGACATACATGACTAGATATAAATCAAGAGAGCATTGTTTTAAAGCTATTTTTTGTTATTTTTGATTTGCCTGCCTTCCACTCTATTGCTATCCTCTGGACGTGCCCAAAAATAATCAAAACATTTCTTCTAACTTTATCTCTCTCTCTCTCTCTCTCTCTCTCTCTCTCTCTCTCTCTCTCTCTCTCTCTCAGGAACCAGGTTGTGAGAATGGCTTGTAGTTTCTAAATAGTGTTCAAATATTGAAACTGGCCTGTGTGCTGTAGTTAATTGATGGAGTGTGCTCTTCTTCCTATAGTGGTCATAGGATAATAAAGAATGTCATATTTGTTTGCATTGGACAAATTTTTTCTGAAGGGTGGACTACAGCATTGAAATTGTTCTTCCTGTAAATGGAGAACAAATGAAACTATTGACACTGCATCATGTAATTTCCATCTTGCTTGCTCCATAGCCTGATAAAGCACAGCATTGTTAAGAGGCCATCTGATCTCAACAATTGATCATTTTGCCTAGTTAGTGCTACATAACAATAGCAAGAGCAGGCACTAAATTTCCTTGCTAAGTGGCCATCTGTCTTACATTCCTGCACCTTTCAATAGGAGCAAATGATATGAGGAGTGGGGAGTAACCATAATGCCACTTGTCTCTGACACTTCATACCCTCATCTCTCCACAAACATTGTTAAATTGATTATCATATATGTAAATCTGGCAGGAGGCATAGTATGATCACATCACAGCACACAGAGATGGCTCCCACAAGGAAGGAGCACACCATTGGAGATGCTAGTAACTATGGGACATACTTCTGCAAGGGTTTCATCATCATCTACTATGTCTGCTCACAAGCGAACATTGAATGAGTTACAGCCACAGACAATTTTTCCATCAGTGCCACAGTTCCTTGTTGTTTCTCATTTGGATGAAGGTCAACCCTTTCATTATTCAGAAAGGTGTCGAGAGGATTGCAGTTCATGTAAAGTCTTGTTCCCAATGACGAAATGGCACCTTGTTGTTAGAAGCAGTCAGTGCCATCCAGGCACAAAAATTGCTGTGAACTTCACTGCTACACACCTTCCTTGTCTGGGTGGAAGTGCAATGCACTTTAAATTCATCATGCAGTGTGGTTTATACACACTCACTCAATGGATTGTCCAATGAGGAAATACGACCTTGTCAGACTGGTAGTTTGTAACAACTGTACATAGTCATGAAAAGCGTTGACAAGGACTTGGTACCAACCTGTACTATCTTCTTGATATTTGACAGAGTTCAACTTCAATCAAACATTAAAGTGGGCTACAAGATAATTTCATTTCACCATTACATCCCAAACCTAGGCATTGCTAACAGTGTCAGTGGTTTAATCATACCAGCCAGCCGTGTTCAAATCCGGGCAAAAGCTTTTCATGAGGCAAGGATGCCCATGCTGCTTCCTCTCGAGATTGCCCCATGTTCAAAGATGAACATCTTATTCAGGAAATCAGTGGGAAGGAAAAGGTGTTGACACTTGCTGCTCGTAAGTTACTCACAAGTCACAAGCCCACTGTGCCTCCCACAGGTAAATATAGCAATGTCCTTGCATCTCCTCAGCCTACTAAGGAGGCAGCTCTGCAGACTTGTGATCTCACCTTTGATGCCACAGTCATCAGATTGGCCAGCGCAAATATCATCCGTTCAACCTCCCCATTATCACCTGCTCACTCTAGTGACATTCGATGACTGTCACTTTCATAGCGTCGATGATCAGGTGACTCATATTAAAGAAGTTATTCTTACAGCCATGGAATGTTCAATACCTCAGACCTCAGACATCCGATTTATCTGCCCCCCCCTTGGCAATTCCTTGGTTGAATGAGGCGTGAGTGGCAACATGCTCTTTGGGTTTTCCGCCACCATCCTACTTTGGCCAACTGTATCCACTATAAGCAGTTATGTGTGTGATTCTGTCGCATCATCCGCAATAGCAAGAAGGCAAGCTAGGACTTCTTTACTAGCTCTTTTGACACAATCACTCCCTCCTCTGAAGTTTGGAGTCAAATTCGACAGTTATCTGGTGCACCTAGTTTCTCCCTGATCTCTGGGCTCACTGTCATGCATGATACCTTAGTGGACCCAGTCGCTATTTCTAACTCATTGGGTCAACACTTTGCTGAGATTTCAAGCTCTTCAAATTACCTTCCAGCCTTTCCCCTGAAGAAATGTACAGCAGAAGTTCGACCCCTTGCTATCTCCTCTCAAAATGGCGAAAGCTAGAATACTGTTTTCTCCATGCGGGAACTCCAGCACGCACTCTCTTCTTTTCTCTCTTCCACCCTGGGACCAAATGGTATCGACTTCCAAATGTTGCTGCATTTACCATACCACAGTCTGTGCTACCTCCTTCGCCTTTATAATCGAATTTGGACCGAGAGTACTTTTCCCAGATGATGGCAGGAAGCTATTATCGTTATTGTTCTGAAACCTGGAAAGGACAAACATCTCCCCTCTAGCTATCCCCCATTCCTCTCACGAGTAGTGTAAATAAGGTTTCAGAGCATATGGTGGATTGCCGTTCAGCCTGGTGGCTGGAGCCCTGAAGTCTTTTAACACCTGCCCAGTGCAGCTTGAAAAAGCATCATTATGCAGTTGACCACCTCGTTGCTCTCTCCACTTCATCACGAAAAATTTTCTCAGGAAACTCCAAACAGTAGCAGTATTTTTTGATCTGGAGAGAGCATAAGATACCTGTTTGAGGACAGGCATCCTCCGCACACTGTTCTCTTGGGGCTTTCGAGGTCTGCTGCCCTTTTTATACGCGTATTTATGGCAGAGCGCATATTTAAAGTGCGATTGAACACTACGCTCTCCCAAGAAAACGAGGTACCCCAGGGCTCCATGCTAAATGTTGTACTGTTTGCCATTGCCATAAATCCAATTATGGATTGTCTACTTCCCAATGTCGCGGGCTCCTTCTTTGTGGATCATTTTGCGATCTACTACAGCTCTCAATGGACCAGCCTTCTTGAATGAAGTCTTCAAGGATGTCTCAATCGCCTCCACTCTTCGAGCATCGAAACTGGCTTCCGCTTTACTCTGAGTATGACCGTTTGTCAATTTCTGCCTTTGTACAGAGGTTCTCCGGCCTTCCCTACATCTAGGTCCTGTCAAAAATCCATTTGCGGAGGTCGCTAATTCTTGAGTCTTACGTTTGACAGGAAACTGAGCTGGGACTCCGACATATCCTATCTTACGGCTCGCAGTCTGTGATCTCTCAACATCCACTGTGTCCTGAATGGTACCTCCTGGGGAGCGGACTGAGTGGTCCTTCTCTGCCCCTATCGCACCTTAGTACACTCTAGTACACTTGAAATTGGTCTGTGGAAGCATAGTTTACTCCTCTGCTTGGATGTCTATTCTTCGGCGTCTCTACTCTGTCCATCACTGTGGATTGCGTTTAGCATCTGGAGCTTCTTACTCCAGCCCTGTGGAAAGCCTTTATGCTGAGACTGTTGAACCTCTGCTGTCCAATCGGTGAGCTATCCTTCTGACAATGAGTCATTATGCTAGCCATCTGCCTTCCATGACTGCTAATATGGCCCATGACATTTGTTTTTGGCAGCTTCTTTGATTTAGGGTATGCAGGCCGCCCTTACTCTCTACTACCACCAGGAGTCCACTTCTGTCAATTGCTATGTTCTCTTCCCTTCCACTTTCCTAAAACTTTGTTGACAATTAGGGGTAGAGCACCACCTTGGCTTCGTCCCGGACCTGCCTGCTCAGTGACCTTTGTCAGTTTCCCAAGGAAGGTACCCCTCCCTCTCTTGTTTATCATCAGGCATTTGCTGCTCTATGTGTACAAATGAGGGATGCCACATTTATTTACACTGATGGCTCCAAAACATCATTTGGTGTAGGGAGTTCTAATATTGTTGGTGACAACCCTAATAAATTTTGGCTTCCTGACCAGTGTTCAGTTCTAACTGCGGAATTTTACGCTGTTCTCCAGGCTATCCAATACATCTGTCGCCATCAGCAGATATGGTATATTATATGCTCAGATTCACTCGGCTCTCTCCTCAGTCTCCAAGCCCTCTACCCTGTCCACCCTCTGGTCCACCAGTTTCAGGACTGTCTTCACTTGTTCCACTTGAGGGCCATTTCTGTGGTGTTCCTCTAAATGCCAGGACACGTTGTTATCCATGGAAATGAGGTGGCTCATATAGCAGCCAAGGCTGCAGTCTCTCTTCTTCAGCCTGCTGTTCGCACGGTTCTCTTAACCGATCTACAGAAGGTTTTATGTCATTGTGTTGCTCATTTATGTCACTCACATTGGTCTGCAGTTCTCAATAATAAATTGTGGGATGTGAAAGCTCTTCCTTGTGCTTTGACCTCTTTCTCCAGACCTCATCATCAGGAGAAGGTAATTTTAACTAGACTCTGGATAGGGCACTGTCTTTTTAGCCATAGACATCTGTTAAGTGGTGGTTCTCCCGTGCTTTGTCCCCACTGCTCTCAACTGTGGGCGGTGAGACACCTTTTACTTGAGTGCCCCTATTTTACTCTGTTATGCACCCGTCTACAGCTGTCACCTTATATGTCTTCCATTTTAGCAGATGACACGAGCTCAGCTGATTGCAATCTCGAGTTTATTAGTATCAGTGAGATGACATCAGCCATTTGAAGCTCTTTTTGGGGACAAACAACCCACCTTGTATAGTGGTTTCCTATGCTTCCCTTCTGTTTCTTAGTTTACCCATTTTTTTGAGTTTCCACTCTCATTGCTCCTGATTTCCAGTTTGGTTCTTTACCTTTTCCTAAGCCACAGATTGGGCACTAACGACTGTAGCAGTTTTGCATCCTAAAACCATAACAAAACAGGCTGTTACAACCAAAATGGATATGCTTCCCATTCAGAGGATTAATAACTTACCACTGCTGCAACCCCACGGCAAACTGTGGACATTCATGGACTGGATTAAGATATGTTGCTATTTCTCCACTTTTTGTTCCCATTTTAATTTTTCTTATTTTATTTATTGTGTATGTCATTCAGACCCCTAGCCCTTTGCCTGCCCCAGTCAAATTATGCCCCTGCTCATGTCACAACTCCACAAGCATTTCATACTTGCAGTTTTGTGTTTATTGGACATGTTCACATTGGTCACATTGTGCTGCTGCTGTCACATCACCTTCCATCTGTATTAGTCATGATCACAGATGATACACCAGGCCAAAATACAAAGAAGCTTCGAAATTGCCCACATCAACAGCTCTAGCATCTTCCTGATCAAATGCTAGAGTGTATCAAAAATGGAGTATGGATGCATTGTCTGTAGCTCTATCGAACAGTGATCTTACAGACTATTTTAAAGCCTTCCATTTTGACACTTTGTATCTCCTCCAGGTGATGTAAGATTTCCCTTTTGCACATCACAGAATCTAAAATTACATTGCAGTTGGATTTTGTATAAATGTTTAATTAGCTACTTGTAATAGTTCTAACTACATATAAGGACTGCCTAATGTTAAATCATTACTACTGAATACCACACTTGTTTATGGTAATTTGCTGGAGAAGCTGTGTATCCACATGGACATGTGGTTCATTTCATTGCAGGATATAAAATTTTGTAGATGTTGGAACTCCCATACTGGTGTGCTGTTTCCTCACTCCCACTGTTCCTCTCTGCAGTGTCAATATGAATACATGTTAAGCTGTCACAATACTTTTGCATTGTGATATCATCGATCCCACTGTCACATAGTCAACTCAAAGACATGTACACTATCTTCTTTGTAAATTAGACATACATTTCTGCATAGCACCTTAACGCCATCCACAGTATTAAGTGTTCGCTATGAAACACATAAGTCTCACTTCTCTGTGTGTACAGCTACAATGCAGTGAGGCTGGTTCACTGATGCCAGTGGCCACAGATGAATGCCATCAACAGCTATTTGGATGCCCACAGCGCTATGTTTGTCACATTTGCAGTCTGCTGTAGCCACTTGAACTGCAGTAATTCACGACTGTACTATGGTGACTAACAGACTGTGTGCTAACACACACACACACAAGCGCGCGCACACACACACACACACACACACACACACACACACACACACACACACACACACACACACACACAAACTACATATTTTCACATAGCGGGAAAATAACTTTCTGGATCCGAACCAACACTGTACCTTGAACTGTCTATGTGCATCAGTAAGAAGCAACCTGAAAGTGTTGCATGGCCCTCTATCTTGAGCATCTGTGACCACATCATCAACATTCTCCAGGACAGGTAATAGCATGTTAGATTCAAACAAATGAACCCTGATGAGGAATTATTCTAAGATGCAATTCCCTGGGACAGGTCAGTCTGTCCATAAATAGACAAATCTTATAAAATAATAATGTACAGTTGAGGTCAGCGTCCTCCAGTTGCATAGGCATGCAGTCATTACATTATTTGCAAAAAGATAACATTGCTATGATCGGGATTCACAGTGATCATGTGACCTTTAGTGCTTCTTCTCAGCATCACACTGCCAATAAAAAAGAAAGGGATTCATATATGAAGTTACAGTTCTAAGCTACCACAACTCTACTACAGTGTGTGGCGTATGTCTTGTGATGTCTCCTAAATGGGACTAGAACCACCAAGCCTCAATAGTTAGGGATCTGTTGGTAATCAGTAACCTGGAATACAATGGAGACAATTATGTGCCATATCATCTCCTACTTCCTACCTCCTGACTGACAACCTGTAATTTTATAATGGTCTGTTACTCCTTTCCCTTTTCATGATCTCTTGGACTATTTCACCAGGTCATAGCTGAGGTAGTGTTCATTTTTGCAAACTATACTGTATTTGTCACTGGGAGTATGCTTACACCAACCTTCAAACATCTGGCAGCTGAGGTCTGCATTCCCACCATGCTAACTTGCATTTCCTGGCCACCTTTGTCTGCTCTGTGACAGTGGCTGTACGTGGCAGCTGGCAGCTCTAGTGAATTCACATAATTGAGCTCACTTGAAACTCAAATATTTTGCGATTATTCACTTGGATCATTATGCAGTTTTCATAAATGTCACTTCAATAAACTTTCACATCTATCTACTTGTATCAGCACCCGATTTGTTATCTCCAATACTATTTTAATTTACCATCTTACTAATACAGAGATGAGCATTGCAGTGACATGACATACTACTGCCATGTTCAAAGGCGTTTGATTTACACTTAAATTCAGTTCATATATGTTATTGTTATTGTTATTGTTATTGTTATTATTATTATTATTTTTTTTTCAGCTCCCTAAAAAGATACGGCTCGAGGAGCTGTTGGCAGGTGAGATTTTTGCTTTCTTCAGTAGCTTAATTATACATTAATGATTGCATGTAAATGTTTTCTTCTGTGGTACTTTCTTTTTAGTCTTCTTCTTTGACTTTAATCCTTTATTTGTGGTATGCTAAATTAGCTGAGTGAAACAGTTATTCAAAATTTTATACTTAAACTTGACACTGGATATTAATTATCTAGCACATAATTCATAGTGTATAATTGGCAGTGTCATCATAACTACAACAGATAGTTGTGTTCAAAATGTTTACTGTGGTAGACTGCGAGGGAAATGTGATCAAAGATAAAGAAGACAAATTGTTAAGTATCAAACTGACATTTAAAAATAGCTCACAATGAAGGTAAGTAATGATTGCCAATTGGCACACTACGATAAGCAGCAATGTTTAGACCCCACACACTTTATTCTGTAGTCATGGCACATATTCAGCTCATCATCTTGAGATAAATGTATTTAAGCATACAACTGTCACTCAACATAGCTGAGATTCTTGAAGAGTAAAATTTCCAATATTATTGGGGACTGGAAAAAGTCAACCACATTCATAGCCAGTGATTTGAAACCTCATTGTCATGTCTTGAAATGAAGAATAGTGTCCCTTTAATCCTTCTCCTCTCCCCCAAACCAGTATTTTTCCACATGACTGATGTCCGAAATAGCCTAGTCCATTTGGGAACCACAATTGCTCTCAATCCGCATACTGCAAGCATGCAATTGACTACGCCGTGACAACATGCTGTTGTGCACAAGATGCCTGACTTGTTGGCAGCTTCACAACCCGTGGCCTGGAGACTCCACTCCCATACCAGCTTTCCTTATTTAAACATATAGGAATACCCCTTAACTCATTCTTAAGTTGCACAATCCTCCTTGCCTCAGTACTCACTAGCACCTATCCTGACCTTTCCTGTACATAGCTCCATCCTGACCTTCTCACCTGATCTGCCCAACACAGGGCCTCACCCAGTTGGCCTGAAGGTCTAAGACGATATATCTGATTTGCAGATAGACACACAGTGGTAAATGTTATTCCAGGCTTTGCCTTTTAGTGCTTGTTCCCATGTTAACCCTTTCATGACCAATGGAACATACTAAGTTGACATATAAGACTATAGTACTGTCTTAAAGATCAGTAATAAACATGAAGGTTATGTATAATGGAGACTTCAGTCATCATCAGTAACATAATCTGCTTCACTGTGTACTACAGTCTGTAAATACTGGGGTAACATTCTGAATTAGCAGCTCTAGAAATAATATGGTTTTCTAGTGAAGGACTCGTGCAACAATGTTCACAGTGTATTTTCACCCTGAGAGGAAGTTTAGTGAAGGTCATTTGACAGAGCAGAAAAGGTGAAAACAATCAGGTGAAAAAGGTGGGCGCAGAATGACTTCTGAACCCTACTCTGGTATAGTGTTTCTTGTCAATCTAGTAGAATGCTGGTGGGTGTTATTGTGGACTAGCATCACTTCACATAGCCTTCCTGGTTGTTGTTCTTGATAGCATCTGCAGGAGGTCAGTTGTTGACAATAAATGCCAGCAGTGAAGATAACACCTCAGGGAAGAAATTTGTGGAACACCACATGATCTCTGTTCCACCAGTTGCATAATATTATCTTTTGTGGTTGCACACATGTCTTTGTATGGGGAGTTTCTGCTTTGTTTGGACTCAAGCATTCCTTTCCATTTTTCCTCTTACTGAAGCATAAATACAAAATTTTTGGTCATCATTAATGGTAGGGGATAGGAATGGTCAGTGCTGTTCAAATCCTAATCAACAACAAGCAAGCAGATGGGGCAAATACTGCCTCCCATAGCAATCAGAATACCAACCTGCCAAACAGAAACTATATGAACTTGGGTACCATCATTATATTTTTAATTTTTTGTGCCTGGAACTAAAAGGCGATTAACATTTTAAAGTCATGTTTATCTCTTAGCATTAAATCCACTTATTCATAAACACCACTGTCCCTCATTTTACCCATTCAACCATTTTAAATTAAAAGCTAGGAGTGCTTTGTGTGAACATAACATCCATAGGTTGACTATTTGCTGAAGACAATATGTCCACATTATGTGAGAACAAGGTAATGTAATTTATAAAAATAGTGGAAAAGCACACTGTAACCTTTAGACTGTAGGCATATGAACTTGTGTTAGATCATGTCTAATGCCCCTAACAATAAAAGCACAAAGAATGGAAATGCTGACTCCAGGCATGAATAATTTGCTCACCATTATTGGTATCAGCTGCATATATACCAATAACAGATTTAACAGGATGCACTAAAGATGTATCTCTTCTGTGTTCCAAAACTTGTCAATCTAATGGTGTACCAGCATCATAAAATATTGATGTTTTTTCCACTAAGATATGTACGAAGGAAATACAATTTGTGACCAGACTGAGGATATGTTGGTAGGTAAGACACAGCCTAGAGCTTCACAGAATGTAGTAGAAGTAATTTTAGATGTGCTCTAAAGAAGTGTGTGGCCCTTGCTGTGGATGTATATTAATGATTTGGCAGACATTATTCTCCCACTTTTCTTTTTCCATTTGGGTCTGCCAGTGACCACATGCAGTCTTAATGCTTCCACCTTTGTTCCTCTTCTTTCTTCTTCCTCCTGGTTTCTTTCATCTTCTCCCTATGTATCCTTTTATCTCCTCAGAAAATTATGACCCTGTTCTCTTCTCCCTCCTGCCTTGTATCCTTTCATTTGCAACAATTTCTTCTTAAGACTGTCTATATGTTGCATCTTTATACTTATGCTTCTTTGCAAATCTTTGCCAACTTCTTGAATCCATGCTGCTGTTGCTTTCTTGTTACAAATATATTTAAAAATCTATTTGGTGAACCTGCTGCTGTTTATTCAATATAAGTGTCCAAAAAATAGCGATCACCTCTTCTGTAGCATTTTAACTATGTTTTCTATGTTGTGATTTAGTTATTTGTTACTTCTCAATATCTACACCTCCATATTTCTTAGCACAGTGAGCATGTTTCAAATGATTCTTCTATCTATCACTTAAAATTTGTGTAATTTGTTATTCAACACCAAACCTTCACCTGGCTCTGCAACTGGGTTGTAGTGCTATATTTTCAAATTGTTAGACAGAGACCTTGTGTTGTAAACATTCATGGTTATACCACATGGTATCTCCATTTACCATTTGTCCCAAAAATTTAATTGCCTTTTTAAAATATATAAATGTTAAAGCTATGCCCTTAGAGTTTGTAAGTGTGTGGCAGATTATGGACTTGATGTTGAAATTCTGTTCTGAGGAAGATCTGCCCTTTCTAAATCCACTCTGATATTCTCACAAGTAGCTATCAAGTGTTGCTTCTACCTGCTCACTGACAGCAGAAATACATCTCTGGAGCTATTTACATTATGCTTATTGCCTTTTTTGTGCACAGGATGGTTAAGAGCCACTTTAGAGCCTTTTGGCATCTTTGCAGTTTCCCGTATTTCTTAAAATACGGTCTGAATTCATCTTTTTTGGTTGAGACCATTTTATAATTTTCTCCGCTGGCTTTGTTGTTTTTCAAGGTATTTATTGCCTTTTTTTAGATTTCCTTGGCTGTAGCTGGTGGATTTGTTCTGTTTTTCCATGAAGATGTGGAAATTATAGCTTACAGTTCAGTTCTCCAGAGTTCAAGATTTGTTGAAAGTACCATACTTCCTCATTAATTCACAGGTTATTTGCTTATTTTGCTTATTTTACCATTTTATTCTCCGAAGTAAATACTTAAAGCTTGGCAGCCCTTTAGGTGATTTTTAAACAACCTATAGAAATTCTGGGTGTGATTTTTAACAAAGCTGTTTTGTATGTCAAGAAGTTTACACTTCCCAAAAGACCATTTAGCACCCTTTATTATTCTTTCAGTTTCTTTCCTTTGCACTTCAAATTCATCAAAGTGCTTAGTCTTCCAAGAACGTTTCCATTTTGTTTCTGCAACTGCTTTTTCACAGGTTTCATTCCAGCAGACTTTCTTCTTTTTTGTTGTACCAATAGCTTCTTCACTGCCCTATTGATTGCTTTGGATAATTCTTCCCATTTTCCTGATTTTCCTATTTTAATTTCTTCTTAAAATGTTGTATTGTTTCTTTTGAGCCTATGTAAATTTTGATATTTTGTCTTTAAAAAGTTATCAAATGCTGCTACTTCTCTCATATTTTTCTTATCGTCATTAATTGGAGTGTGTCAATTAAAAACTATACTGTTCATTTTTGCATTTCACGGTGAGAAGTGTGTCTTTCTGAATGGGATTGAAATTGCCACATTATATTCAAACTTTTTATGAATATAGAATGCAGTACCAATTATTGCCATACCCTTTATAATTCTTATTGCTGGTTTCTCCTCAAAAAATTTTGTTTTTTTCTTTGATTATGTAACATTTTTGTCGAAAAATTCTTTTTCCTGTACTGCTAAAATTTGTATGTCATGCTTGTCTAAGAGAATTCAAAGTTATTCCTGTTTACCAAATGTTAGTAATGAGTTCACATTCAAGGTGCCTGTGAAGAATTTCCTTCTGAACTTAAGATTGGAAGAACACCAAGGATGCTCTGACTCATCCTTCATGCTGTCTTTGATGTTTTTGTTGTTGTTGTTGTTGTTGTTGTTAATGATGTTGTTGTGGTAAACAGATGAGTTTTAGGACTTATTCTTTCATGTACTAAATGATTTATATCTTTGGTTTACACCATAAGACGCTTCTTTCTTGATATTCAACAAGATATCCCTGATTTCCAACAGTTGCTATTTTTAAGTAACTAAAAAATTTAAATTTTTAATAATTTTAGCTCAAAGATTTAGCTTTATCTTTAGCTTTAGCTTTAATAATTTTAGCTCAGAGCCAAATTATTTTGGAAACTTAAGGATGCCATCATGTGCAGAAAATTGCAGACTGTAAGTTATCAGAATTTTAGGAAAGTGTGACAGTGTACAGGGATAGGTGGTGACTTGAAATAGTATCTTAAGTAATTAATGACTTTTGAACTACATAAGTAATGTATACATAAATACTACTTCAGTGTCAGGAACAACTGACCTACAAAGCTGACTAGGTTGTTGTTTCTCAAGGTTAAATTGTGACACATGTATTTTTTGCTTAGTAATAAATATACAGTATATTGAAATTGTATCTTTCATGAAATAATTAACAAAACTGGTAAACAATTGTCACAAAATATTCAGGCTTGAAGAAAGTACAAATAGTGAACCAGAACTCCACAGACAAACGTCTAGACATTGTTCAGGGGTCCCTAAGTATTTTGGTATAAGGAACACACTGTCTACAGCAGCTTGTCACACAGTACGATTAATTGATTTAGTCTGTTACCCATATTACAATGGTTTCTATGAAAAACTTTTGCAAAAATGGAAGAGATTGCGTATTTAAACATCAAAACACAAAACGCAGGTTAATGCCACTACACATTGATGAAACTGTGGTGTGGTGGCCTCTGCTGTGGGAATATTTCAGCACAGTGTAATCATTCCACAGCATTCAATGAACCCATACAAAAACTACATGTCGGCCAATTCTAAGTGAGCTACGTTATCCATAGTTGTGTGTGTCACTGTTCATGTAGAACTAATAGGGGTGGAAGAACAATCCTGAGACAGAACTGAGCAGTACTGAATGCAAGCTCAAAGATGAAGAGTAAGATATGCATTATGTTGCTAACAGTAACTACTGTTAATGAATGGAACAGATTTCTTTCCAAATGCAAGACATGGCAGACACCATTGGTATGTGGTGTTGTGCTGATGTATTCAGTACATATGAAGTGCTGAATGTGCACCTAGATCTATTAATCATTGGCCTAGTTCTTTAAAACCTTCACCAGAAACAGCATTAGAAGGACTTGTACCTTTAGCACACATGCCTACACCCTTTGTTGTTAACCTATTGTTTAATATGTTCAGTATCACTGAAGGAGCTGTGTCAATGTGGGATTTATTACAAATGCATTGCCTTAAATGAGTAGTTCCTGACTGGAAACACAATAATGCAAAGCAGTATATGTACATAGTTGACTTCCTGTTTTCTCACTTTACATGAGTGGTCACCTTAATTGCTTTGGCTGTCAGAGCATGTTTCCTATCTAACCCAAATCTCCATATGATGGACACTACAGCATGTTTTTCCCAGTATGTTGTTCTACTTTGCTTGCAGGTCTATTGTGTTTCTGTGAAATAAGACATCATCGTGCATCTGGACTGAAAGGCAAATATGCCATTAGGCACATGTATTTATAAAGGTATGGTGTCTGTTGCTATGGATGTGTGACAAAAACAACAGACACTATGTCTTTAAATTATCTAGGTTTGCCACATTTTCTGTGCTTGGCTATGACAGGTGGTGTGGGCAGACTAGATCTACATCTACATCCATACTGCCCAAACCTCCTGACGGTGTGTGGTGGAGGGTACCTCTAGTACCTCTATCGGTTCTCCCTTCTATTGCAGTCTCGTATTGTTTGTGGAAAGAAAGATCATCAGTATGCATCTGTGTGGGCTCTAATCTCTCTGATTTTATCCTCATGGTCTCTTTGCGAGATATATGTAGGAGGGAGCAATATACTGCTAGAGTCCTCGGTGAAGGTAAGTTCTCCAAACTTCAACAAAAGCCCGTACCGAGCTACTGAGAGCCTCTCCTGCAAAGTCTTCCACTGGAGTTTATCTATCATCTCGATAACGCTTTCGTGATTACTAAATGATCCTGTAACAAAGTGCACTTCTCTCCGTTGGATCTTCTCTATCTCTTCTATCAACCCTATGTGGTATGGATCCCACACTGCTGAGCAGTATTCAAGCAGTGGGCGAACAAGTGTACTGTAACCTACTTCCTTTGTTTCCAGATTGCATTTCCTTAGGATTCTTCCAATGAATCTGTCTGGCATCTGCTTTACCAACGAACAGCTTCATATGATCATTCCATTTTAAATCACTCCTAATGCCTACTCCCAGATAATTGATTGAATTAACTGCTTGCAGTTGCTGACCTGCTATATTGTAGCTAAATGAGAAAGGATCTTTCTTTCTATGTACTCACAGCACATTACACTTGTCAACATTGAGATTCAATTGCCACTCCCTGCACCATGCATCGATTTATTGCAGATCCTCCTGCATTTCAGTACAATTTTCCATTGTTACAACCTCTCAATATACTACAGCATCATCTGCAAAAAGTATCAGTGAACTTCCTATGTTATCCACAAGGTCATTTATGTATATTGTGAATAGCAATGTTCCTACAACACTCCCCTGCGGCACACCTGAAATCACTCGTACTTCAGAAGACCTCTCTCCATTGAGAATGACATGCTGCATTCTGTTATGTAGGAACTCTTCAATCCAATCACACAATTGGGCTGATAGTGCATATGCTCTATGTTCACTAAACGACTGTGGGGAACTGTGTTGAACACCTTGCAGAAGTCAAGAAACACGGCATCTACCTGGGAACCCCCGTGTCTATGGCCCTCAGAGTCCCATGGATGAATAGCGCGAGCTGGGTTTCATACGATGGTCTTTTTCAAAACCCATGCTGATTCCTACAGAGTAAATTGCTTGTATCCAGAAAAGTCATTATACTCGAACATAGTACGTGTTCCAAACTTCTACAACTGACAGACGTTAGAGATATAGGTCTATAGTTCTGCACATCCGTTCGATGTCCCTTCATGAAAACGGGGGTGATCTGTGCCCTTCTCCACTCCTTTGGAATGCTATGCTCTTCTAGAGACCTATGGTACACCGCTGCAAGAAGGGGGCAAGTTCCTTTGCATACTTTGTGTAAAATCGAACTGGTTTTCCATCAGGTCCAGCAGCCTTTCCTCTTTTGAGCGATTTTAATTGTTTCTCTATCCCTCTGTCAACTATTTTGATATCTACCATTTTGTCATCTGTGCAACAATCTAGAGGGAACTACAGTGCAGTCTTCCTCTGTGAAACAGCTTTGGAAAAAGACATTTAGTATTTCGGCCATTTGTCTGTCATCCTCTGTTTCAGTACCATTTTGGTTACAGAGTGTCTGGACATTTTGTTTTGATCCACCTACCGCTTTGACATAAGACCAAAATTTCTTAGGATTTTCTGCCAAGTCAGTACACAGAACTTTACTTTCGAATTCATTGAACGCCTCTCGCATAGCCCTCCTCACACTACATTTCGCTTCGCGTAATTTTTATTTGTCTGCAAGGCTTGGCTATGTTTATGTTTGCTGTGAAGTTCCCTTTGCTTCCGTAGCAGTTTTCTAACTCGGTTGTTGTACCATGGTAGTTCTTTTCCATCTCTTATGACTCGCTTGGCACAGACTCATCTAATGCATGCTGTACAATGGTTTTGAACTTTGTCCACTGATCCTCAACACTATCGCTACTCGAGACAAAACTTTTGCATTGAGCTGTCAAGTACTCTGAAATCTGCTTTTTGTCACTTTTGCTAAACAGAAAAATCCTCCTACCTTTTTCAATATTTCTATTAATGGCTGAAATTATCGATGCAGTAATCACTTTGTGATCACTGATTCCCTGTTCTGTATTAACTGTTTCAAATTGTTCGGGGCTGTTTGTCACCAGAAGGTCTAATATGTTAGTGCCACGATTACGTTCTCTGTTTAACTGCTCAAGGTAGTTTTCACATAATGCACATAAAAACATTTCACTGGATTCTTTGTCCCTGCCACCCGTTACAAACGTTTGAGTCTCGCAGTCTATAGCCAGCAAATTAAAATCTCTACCCAGAACTACAACATGGTCAGGAAATCTACTCAAAATATTTTCCAAATTTTCCTTCAGGTGCTCTGCCACAACAGCTACTGAGCCAGGGGCCTTGTAGAGACATCCAATTATCATGTTTGAGCCCACTTTAACCGTGAACTTCACCCAAATTATTTCACATTTCAGATCTCCGCCTATTTCCTTCGATACTTTTGTACTTTTTATCACTATAAACACACCTCCCCCTTCACTGTCGAGCCTGTCTCTGCATTATACATTCCAATCTGAGTTTAAAATTTCATTCCTGTTTACATCTGGTTTAGCCAACTTTCTGTCCCTAGTACTATGTGGGCGTTATGACCATTTATTAATGAGAGCCGTTCTGGGACCTTTCTATAGACGCTCCTGCAGTTTACCATTAGCACATTAATAGTGCTGTTCCCCCCTTGTGTTTTGCCTACTACTATAAATTTAGCCTGTGGTCACTTAATATCACATTTTGTGCTCACTTGCTTAGTTGTGCAAGACGCCAGCACCTGTCTCACTCCTCTGTCAACCACAGCTTCCGTTTCGTGTCTTTTTTCTCCTAACACTACAGTCAGATGTGTTGTGGTGTAACTATTTAGTCAAATGACAAACTATCTTCTTTACCTTATCTTCTATACTTTCCTGAAACCCTTTTAATAATTACTTTAAAATACATAATTAATGTCTTTGCTACGTCACATTTTTATAAATAACTTACTGTATTACTTTTGATTTAACAAATTATACTTTCCCTCAAAAACACTCACACACACACACACACACACACACACACACACACACACACTCTCTCTCTTTCTCACTCGAAGCCGCTGCAATAGGCGTCCACTGCTGAATGTGCATATTGTCCCTCGACATATGTCACCACATACAAAATACAAATAAATCTAATGAACAATATCTGTACATTTATGTATGATATGTTGTTTAAGGTCACTATTTTCATACTGTATTAATAATATTTCTTTTTTAAGTACATTGTTAATAGGGCATAGTTCTGTGCATCATTCCTCGGGAGTATCATGTATAAGCACAGTTCATAAAATGTGTGTCCCAGAGATCAATGCCAAAAGCTTTTTTTCTTTCTTTTTTTCTTTCTTTCTTTCTGTTTTACAAACATGCAATGGCTATGGGTCTCTTTTTCTTAATAACGGCTGCTGAAATGAGTTGTAGGCTCACTACACTTCTGTGTATGATAAAATATGCTTATACGCATCATTGGAGGTATAATAGGAACACATCATTAAAGCAATAGATAAAGATTTTAAAAGAAGTTTTCCTCTGTGTGTTTACAGCTGGAGGTGCTGGGGGTAAGACCAGGCAGCGTCATCTGGAGACGGAGCCTGGCCCCAGTTCCAGGTCTCCAGCTGCACACACACCAGGTGAGTAACAATAAGAGCCCACAATTGGAGGTTGGTGTTTCTACTCTACTCTACTCTACTCTGCTACTCCTACTCTGGAATCAAATGTGTTTGGGCACCTGTTTGTTGACTTCAAGATGGGGTGTGTCCACACTTCTCCTTTAAATGATTGAACTCATTTGGGGAAACTTTCATCCATTCTTCCTTGATAGTCGATACTGGAGAAGATGGAAATAGTGGACATTGGGTTTGGAGTGAAGCCACCTTCATATCTCATCCCTAAGATGAACCATTGCTTTCATGCTGGAACATGAGCAGAAAGGTACACTTCAGGAATGTCACTGTCCATAAATAATTTTCTCACAATTCTGCTTAATGACAGGTGGCATTGTTTAACTGATTCAAATGGTCATTGTCCCTGCAATCTTCCTCTGCTGTACACATTACACAGAACTGTCAAATACACTCCTGGAAATGGAAAAAAGAACACATTGACACCGGTGTGTCAGACCCACCATACTTGCTCTGGACACTGCGAGAGGGCTGTACAAGCAATGATCACACGCACGGCACAGCGGACACACCAGGAACCGCGGTGTTGGCCGTCGAATGGCGCTAGCTGTGCAACATTTGTGCACCGCCGCCGTCAGTGTCAGCCAGTTTGCCGTGGCATACAGAGCTCCATCGCAGTCTTTAACACTGGTAGCATGCCGCGACAGCGTGGACGTGAACTGTATGTGCAGTTGACGGACTTTGAGCGAGGGCGTATAGTGGGCATGCGGGAGGCCGGGTGGACGTACCGCCGAATTGCTCAACACGTGGGGCGTGAGGTCTCCTCAGTACATCGATGTCGTCACCAGTGGTCGCAGAAGGAGCACGTGCCTGTCGACCTGGGACCGGACCGCAGCGACACACGGATGCATGCCAAGACCGTAGGATCCTACGCAGTGCCATAGGGGACCGCACCGCCACTTCCCAGCAAATCAGGGACACTGTTGCTCCTGGGGTATCGGCGAGGACCATTCACAACCGTTTCCATGAAGCTGGGCTACAGTCCTGCACACCGTTAGGCCGTCTTCCGCTCACGCCCCAACATCGTGCAGCCCGCCTCCAGTGGTGTCGCGACAGGCGTGAATGGAGGGACGAATGGAGACGTGTCATCTTCAGCGATGAGAGTCGCTTCTGCCTTGGTGCCAATGATGGTCGTATGCGTGTTTGGCGCCTTGCAGGTGAGCGCCACAATCAGGACTGCATACGACCGAGGAACACAGGGCCAACACCCGGCATCATGGTGTGGGGAGCGATCTCCTACACTGGCCGTACACCACTGGTGATCGTCGAGGGGACACTGAATAGTGCACGGTACATCCAAACCGTCATCGAACCCATCATTCTACCATTCCTAGACCGGCAAGGGAACTTGCTGTTCCAACAGGACAATGCACGTCCGCATGTATCCCGTGCCACCCAACGTGCTCTAGAAGGTGTAAGTCAACTACCCTGGCCAGCAAGATCTCCGGATCTGTCCCCCATTGAGCATGTTTGGGACTGGATGAAGCGTCGTCTCACGCGGTCTGCACGTCCAGCACGAACGCTGGTCCAACTGAGGCGTCAGGTGGAAATGGCATGGCAAGCCGTTCCACAGGACTACATTCAGCATCTCTACGAACATCTCCATGGGAGAATAGCAGCCTGCATTGATGCGAAAGGTGGATATACACTGTACTAGTGCCGACATTGTGCATGCTCTGTTGCCTGTGTCTATGTGCCTGTGGTTCTGTCAGTGTGATCATGTGATGTATCTGACCCCAGGATGGTGTCAATAAAGTTTCCCCTTCCTGGGACAATGAATTCACGGTGTTCTTATTTCAATTTCCAGGAGTGTATATGCTTATCCTTCTGCATTTAGCATTTTTGAAAGTGCAATAAGGGGAGAACAAGTTAATGAGGAGGACTGGCATATTGTAAGACATGCCTCCTGTGAATGTCATTGTTTGCACTAAGATAATGGCAGGTAAAGTAAACATCGGGTTTTTCAAACTAAACCCAGCCATCAGATTGCCATGGAGCATGATACAGGGCTGGCCGCTATCTAGAAATATAGCAACCCAATTTTATTGACAATGTAACATACTTGGTGTGGCTCTGGAAGCTTGCATAAGTTAAAAATTGATTTTCATGGTATTGTTATACTAACCCAATTTTATTGTTATTTTAAAGGTGGTTTGACATGAAATATGACAGTTTAAGGAATTTTGAAGATCAACAAAATGTGCTCATTGGAATAAAATAAAGAGTATATGTAATTTCTTATTAAAACACTAACCACATCTTTACAATTGCAATTGGTTTATGCATGATGATTTGTATCCCTGTAGGAAGAATTGTGATAGTGCAACTATCCTACAGTACAGGGTAAAAATGTAAACGTTATGCACTTCCTCAAAACCAGGAGATCAAATTGGTTGGTTCTTTTGTCTTAGGTGTGGTATAGACAGGACTTTCGTTGCTTTAATATGCCATCTTTTCCATGTGGGATTCCTGAGAAGCTGCAAAATCCCCAATTTCTTCTGTACGAAAAGAAAAAAACTGTGGGGATGTCCACTTTTGCAGTTTCTTTTGATTGGAAATAAGGGAAAATTTTACTGTTGGTTCTAAAGATGATATTCTCAGGGAACATCAAAACTTTTATTTATAACATTACTTGTTGCTAAGAACCAGTGGTTCAGAGTTGTCATACTTTTGTTGCAAATTATGCATGTTATTACTGGTCTGATGCATAAATATAGTTTTGTCTGATGCCGTGGACGTGTGGCAATGGCTGTAGGGTCATGAATGATTTCTCAGGTCACAAAATTATTTTTTTTGTCATATTTTTTTAGTCATACTTTTTTCATCAGTGATGCTTCATGATCAGTCACTCTAAACAATAGGCACTTGATACTTATAAAGATGTGGCTAGAGTGGTATTGCGGTAACAAAACATAGGGTAACAAGGATCTTAATATACCTGGGAAGAGAAAGATGGTAAAAATCTTGTAAAAACTGGGAAGACTGGAAATTCAGTAAAATATTTCTAACGGTTTTACTCTTGTTTCCTGATTACAATCTACAAATTCCAAAAACCAGTCAAGTGTTTGACATTTATCGGTATCCTTATCACAGTAAATATAATGCAGGGTGAATGTTGTTTGTTCAGTGTGATTTGAATCTGGAGTTGCAGCAACAGTAATTGAGAAAAATGTTTTATTTTCTCTCTGTTCCAATATGGCACCAGTGACATAACTAGAAATGTGTTCATTGTGAGCATCGCATATCACGTAATGCACATGTAAACTCTTTCCAGACACTTGTTGGTATCTGACCTTGCTTATGTATTGGATCATTGTAGAAATAAGGGTACTAATATTCACAAGAGATTTTCTTTGTTTGTATCTGCAATTTCCTGAGCGGAACCTCTGACTGCCAAGCCTCTTTGACCAAGAAATAATATCACATCAAGTAACATGAGAGCTCCAATGCAAGTTGGCTATTCTACAGATGAACAGAAAACATTACGTCTCCACTACCAAGCACTCTTCCATGTCATTTCACTCCTTCACTTTCATGATTCTCCCATCAAAAATATTTAGAAATGGGAGTATTCCATTTGAGGTCTGCTCTTGGATGAAAAATATTTTCTATGTACTCATTTTTCATTCATTGAGGATGATTTGAATTTCAAAACAGAATATTTTTGTACAGCCTCTTAGGGGAGAAAATGAAATTAAATATTGGGGTGTGAATCTAGTTTGACAGGCTGTAGTTGATAAATTCAGCACTACCCTATGAAGTATTTGGTACCAACATTTTCAGAGGCTCCCTTAACTCTTCTGTGAACCATTGCACTTAAGGGACCTGCCAGAATGTTTGTTTCTGAGTCCACACATCTGTAGGAATGTCCAATTTCTGTGTGGTACTGTGATGTGTTGTTGAGTTTGCGTACTATCTGACCACACAGGCTGACAGTTGGTGTTAGAAATGTATATTTCTGCTGTATTTCTTCAGAACCGAGCACTGTATGTTTTGTGGAAGGAGCTTCTTACCTTTCCCTTCTTTGTGGGTGGCAAAGTCAGTGAAGGTATTATACTACAATATTTGCTACACTTCTAGTCATGGATGTATATGTTCACTGATGACTTATTATGAAAGAGAACTTATGTCTGTGTCTTGTAAGTAGACTGTTCAGAAAAATTAACATTCTGACCATTTCTTTACATCAAAAACTGTTCCTACATTTCTCATAGCTACCACAGCTAACACTAGGTATCAATGGCTGGACATGTCTGGCATTGCAGTAATAGGCTATAAAAACCAACCTTGCTAACTAACCCGTGTGTCTATTAATGCAAAACCATGTGAAAATCCTGACTGTAGTTTTAGATTAGCCCTCACAAATGTACAGATACTGTATCCAAAGATAATGTACATACAATAACACATCTTTTCCTCTTGATTTATGTGGGATGCCATTGCCTTTGCTCATAAAATTTTTCCCACTAAGCCTTTCTCTACAGTCTGTTCCCAGACCAATGTGTTTGTCATTCTGCCTCATCTTCTATAGGGAGTTCAACAAGGAACTCCCTTGCCCAACCTGCGACCCACACTCATGGTCCGATGTACCACCAATTCTGGATGATCCATGCACAAGAAAGAAATGTGCTCAGGTAGCCATGAACATTAGAATATCATTGCAACACGGAAGAAACAACATAATACTCAGCAAGTGGAACAGCTTCCTAGTGAAAGCAATGTGTAAATAGTCCTGACAGGCTGTAATGTTGTCACTAAAGAGAATCATTCATGAAGGTGCAAGTAGGGCACTGCAAGGTGCACCGGTGATGTCCTAGATTCCAATGTTGTGTGCTGTACTCAGGGGTAAAGTTGTCACTGTAACAGCAGCAAAAAATATGAAAACTGTTATTCCCATGGAGGAGATGGCAGTGCCGTCAAGGAGGTGCAGACCTGGAAGAAAAATACAGCAATCAGGCCAGGACATCTTGAAGGAGGGACTGTGTGGTGTAATGACACTGGCAGGAAGATACCAGAATGAAGGGATGAAGTGGCACAAGACAGGCACAAGATAAAACAGGTAAGAATGAGCCAAAGAAGCACAGTACATGAGAAAACAAAAGTGTATAGTCATCTGCAACCCAAAGGAAACAAAAGCAATGTTTTTTAACCATGGAGCAGAACCATCAAGCTTGGTGTGGAAGCACATGAACACAGATCGGAATGCTACCTGATGGAACACAAGACAATAGAAATAAATTTTCAGAGACAGAAAAGTAAGGAAAAGTGCACAAGAAGAGAGATGTTCCTGAATAGGCGAGAAGAATAGAGCTTCATTGCAACACACACATTGTACACGGTAACATGCAGCAAATGAAACAGCTTTCCAGTGAATGCAAGGTAGACATTGTCCTGATCCACTAAAAGATTAGCACTAATATGAGAACTATTGTTGAAGCTTACATTCCTGCACTCTGTCTTGTAACAACTGACAAACACTGCTGTAGGCACCATCAGTATAGGCTGCACTTGAAATACCAATATTGTGTGCTGCACTGCTAGGAATCTAGTCACAGCGCTCCAAAGTAGATAATTGGAGTTGTGCCTGGAACTTGGATTGGGTGGTGCTCCAATCTGCAGTGGCCTATAAAGGCTGACCATTGGAGTAATGCTTGAAAGTTCTCCAGTGTCACATGGCTCATGGATGGGAACTATACCGTGGCTGTCACAGGCAAGATCATAGGCTTTGAGTTTAGATTTCAGGCTTCTTAACATGGCAGCAACAGACAGCTGTCTGTTGTGTGGTGTAAGGATGGATTTTAAGGCAGCAGTCAGAGGGTACATCACCCACTTGCACCTCAATCCTATTGTGTCTCCTATTCCGTCATGTTGTCATAACCATCCGCTTTTCTTCCTGCCCCACTTCTACAAAGAATCCAGCTGAGAAATACCCCACCCATTTGCCACTCATTCTCCTGGCTGCATCTACGCATCAGTAAGTAAAGAAAGGAGAGTTACATTGCATGTGTTTGGTGTGGCAATTTTACTGTGTGAATAGCAAAAATCTTGTAAGCGATAAACACTTTTCCTATAACTTTGTGTTGGGTATACATGAGAAAAATTCATGATAGTTTGAAATTGTGGGTGAAGCTTTTTGCTAGTCACTATGTTCTCTCTTTGCAAAAGACTGGATTAATATAGTGTGAGTATATGCCTGCAGTGAGTGATGCTGCTTATACAGTCATATTCACTGTTTGTAACTGTAGAACTTGGCACAGTGAGTTAACTCTGTAACATAAGGTTGTGTGTTTTAATAGGCAGATGACTACAGGAATTAAAATTTTAAAATTTGTTCAGTAATGTTTTGAAATGTTGATGGTAAACGTTTGTATGTCTTGAAGGTCTTCAGATAGCCAGCCTCCAACTGGAGTAAAGTTCTGGCTTTCTGGAAGTTTGTTAGTAATGTTGATTCTTGTGCATAATTGAGTAGATTAGATGCTGATCATTCACTTATCAGTAGGTATTTGAAAAGACTGACATAAATGATTCAATTCTCTTTCATTTTGTGTTGAAACAATCTTATTTTATTTGGTTGCTTTAGGTTTGCAGGTAAAATGTTCGTTGCAATAACAGCAAATTTCTTTTTCTGTCAATCAGGACCTCTTCAAGAGGAGCTGTCCCCGACGCTGGGGAAGAGGGGACAGTCAGGCAGCACCCTTGAGCCTGGCAGAGCACATGTGAGTTTCACCAGGAGCAAGAAAGTTAGATTTTGTAGCATATAATTCACATCACATTGCTTCCTGACCTCTTTCCACAAATTTAATCAGCCCAGAGGTTTCAGCCATTACAATACTTCCTGATTTTGTGTGCTGTGCTGCACACTTCCAACTTACTTAATGAAGTAAACTCCTTTCTGCTCATCCTATTTACCACAACTTCAGTAACATTATGTCCAGCACTCCAGTTGGTTTGCTGACCCCAGAACCTTTGCAACTTCTTCTGCACTGGTAACTGAAATGTTAGCTAAAGTCTAAATTCTCTATGAACAATCCAAAATGTTTATCAAAGAATACTGACATACTGCATCTTCATCTAGAAGAGAATCTCTCCTTAATAACTAAAGGCTGTACATAGTATATGGAATCTTAATGACAATCAACTTCATTTTCATTCTATTGATGTAATGGCAGTACTCACAGTGCTCACAGGTCTAAGGGCATGGCACATAACTGAACCAGATTGAGACGGCATGGAATAAACAACTCAAATCAGCAGATACAGTGAAGCACGATAAAGCAGCTATTGTCCCACCTTGCAGAAATGCTTCATTCACCTGCACCAGATTTCATGCACAAGAGAGAGAGAACTCCGAAAGCATATAAAAGTGTAAATCCTTTATTTGAACTTAAAAATAACTTTATGGTAGCCACTGTCATTCATACATACTATACACATTGTGAAATACATAACGTTACCAAAGTAATAGGTTATATGACAGTTTGTGTTATATATACACAGATTACAACCCATGAGCGAACAAAAGATTTTATTAGGTGGAACTAGGCCACCACTTAATTTTACAGAAAGATAAACTTTCTTCAAAACCAAAAGGTTTCTTCTCCTACCAAAATTTTATAACAAGCCAAAGAATATGCCACCTTATTGAATCGAAATATTAGCAACTGAACTGAATTTACATTCTTTTGTTGGGGTTTTCTCACAATGTTTTCTGGCAGATGACAAGGAAGTACAGGGATGCAGTGTCTGGGGTCGGTGGCTGGCATAGTAAGGACGTGGCACCTGGATGTTCTGGCTGCATTGAAGTATATTCCAGGTGACAGTCTGCGGCAGGTTGAAGGACGCTGGTTTCCCTTTCTTGCGGCTATTTAACCCAGCAGCTCCAGTCTTCCTCTGCTGATTCCAGAGTGATGATTGGCAGCTGTTGGTGATCCCTGACTGGCAGATGGTCATATCATAGTGTGACCATCTGTGCCGGGAAAAGGCTCGTGCACATGCTTAGTTGGTGGCTGATTGAATGTTTGGCGGGAACGCCTGTAGTGCTGGCTGGCGGAAGGTGCCGGCAGTAAGTTGCAGGCGCCACTTAACTGTGCTCTGGCAGCCAACTGTTGTGTTTGTGTGCCTACGCACATCACGACATGCCAATTGCCACTTACAGTTTACAAAAATATTTATATGTATTGCAATTACACATCCAAGTACTCTTCTAAAATGACAGAAGAGCCACTCCTCTTGATACATTTGTGGCCGGACAAACTTCCTAAAGTCTTCATAAAATACTTCACTGGTTTTTAAATCAATATCGCACACACTTCATAGACAGGTCTTATTGTCTCTGGGTATCAAGAGTTTCACACGCATGTTGCTTAGTAATTCAATAAAACTGACTTAATGTTTTTAAGCTCATGTATCACAGCTTGTGCAGTGTAATGTAAAAGTAACTTTGTAGCTATGTAGTATTCAGATAGGTCTCTGGTACATGAAACAGAATCAAATGATGATTCTTTTGACAATCCGCCAGTTCTTGTACTGACTACTTTATGCTGACAGGTGTCCCTCCAGCAATGACTCTATGATCAACACAGCTGCTGTCTGTCATAAAAAATTCACTGTATAGTGTCTGCCACAAGGAGTGCAATTCTAAAGGCAAGGGCTCATTCCACATTAACTTACATTGCCATAGTCAATGTCAAATATCTTGCATGTGCTCACAATGGGCCTAATTAATCCAAATGAATAAAAATGTGATGAAGTGACAAACAATACAGAGCATTTTATGAAGCTGTAGACATCAGGGGCTGGTTTGACACTGTTCACAAGATGCTGGATGCTAGAGTGAACCTAAAGTTTTAACATCCTCATTGTTGTCAAGCAGTAGAGGTAATTGTGTTTCTTGCGCCACTGAGGGGATATTTTCGAGTAGTCACACTGTTGCTGCACCATTTCTATAGTGAGGATCCACCTTTCATAAATATCCTTGTGAGATCTTGCTGGAGCTTGATTGCTGGCCCTACTGAATCACAACGAAAGATTGTCCACAGTGAAACAATTAGTGATGATGTTTGCTGCTTCAATGTGGTCACTCTCTTTGTGAGCTGGTTGAAACAG
Organism: Schistocerca piceifrons; assembly: GCF_021461385.2. Lineage (NCBI taxonomy): Eukaryota > Metazoa > Arthropoda > Insecta > Orthoptera > Acrididae > Schistocerca > Schistocerca piceifrons. The sequence continues at coordinate 47,034,842 of NC_060140.1, read as the reverse complement.
ACACCATTCTGCAAGAAAGGTTGCACAAGCCATCTGTCATGTGACTGTCTTCAGTTGGTATTCCTGAAGTGTTGCACATACCATTATTCCACAATATTTGTTGGTAAGCATGATCTTCACCTGCTACCAGAACTTGTCAATATGTCTTCTCTATATCTGCTGTGAAGGCAATGCAGTGCATTCAGAAACACAATATTATGGATTACAATTCCCGTTGACTGATTGGTCCTGTCATTAGCAAACTGTTTAGTTACTAATCCATGTTCAATATGGTAGAAAATCAAACACTACTCTCAGTCAGTAGTCGATCTGCCTTCCTCAGAGACAGTACTATGCACCATGTAACACAAAATGGCATCTGTAATGACTACTGGTTGCTAAGTCTTTGTACTCCCTCATAAACTCGGCATAGCTTTCTTTAAACTTTGGTTGTCTCACAAGTTTCTATTCAGTCTGAGAGAAGCATTTTGCTGCAGTGTGAAAAGAATTGAGTACTGACTCATCTCTTCCCAAAACAGAAGACAAACAATGAACCTGCCTGTGGAATCTATATTTGTGTCCAGAATGAGATTTTCACTCTGCAGCGGAGTGTGCGCTGATATGAAACTTCCTGGCAGATTAAAACTGTGTGCCCGACCGAGACTCGAACTCGGGACCTTTGCCTTTCGCGGGCAAGCGCTCTACCATCTGAGCTACCGAAGCACGACTCACGACCGGTACCCACAACTTTACTTCTGCCAGTACCTCGTCTCCTACCTTCCAAACTTTACAGAAGCTCTCCTGCGAACCTTGCAGAACTAGCACTCCTGAAAGAAAGGATATTGCGGAGACATGGCTTAGCCACAGCCTGGGGGATGTTTCCAGAATGAGATTTTCACTCTGCAGCGGAGTGTGCGCTGATATGAAACTTCCTGGCAGATTAAAACTGTGTGCCCGACCGAGACTCGAACTCGGGACCTTTGCCTTTCGCGGGCAAGCGCTCTACCATCTGAGCTACCGAAGCACGACTCACGACCGGTACCCACAACTTTACTTCTGCCAGTACCTCGTCTCCTACCTTCCAAACTTTACAGAAGCTCTCCTGCGAACCTTGCAGAACTAGCACTCCTGAAAGAAAGGATATTGCGGAGACATGGCTTAGCCACAGCCTGGGGGATGTTTCCAGAATGAGATTTTCACTCTGCAGCGGAGTGTGCGCTGATATGAAACTTCCTGGCAGATTAAAACTGTGTGCCCGACCGAGACTCGAACTCGGGACCATGCCTTTCGCGGGCAAGCGCTCTACCATCTGAGCTACCGAAGCACGACTCACGACCGGTACCCACAACTTTACTTCTGCCAGTACCTCGTCTCCTACCTTCCAAACTTTACAGAAGCTCTCCTGCGAACCTTGCAGAACTAGCACTCCTGAAAGAAAGGATATTGCGGAGACATGGCTTAGCCACAGCCTGGGGGATGTTTCCAGAATGAGATTTTCACTCTGCAGCGGAGTGTGCGCTGATATGAAACTTCCTGGCAGATTAAAACTGTGTGCCCGACCGAGACTCGAACTCGGGACCTTTGCCTTTCGCGGGCAAGCGCTCTACCATCTGAGCTACCGAAGCACGACTCACAACCGGTACCCACAACTTTACTTCTGCCAGTACCTCGTCTCCTACCTTCCAAACTTTACAGAAGCTCTCCTGCGAACCTTGCAGAACTAGCACTCCTGAAAGAAAGGATATTGCGGAGACATGGCTTAGCCACAGCCTGGGGGATGTTTCCAGAATGGCATTGTGAGCTTCACATTACTTAACTAAGCAAATGATAATGCTTAGCAGTGCCCTGTAATTCCTCATTATTTACCACAATACTTTAAAATGTCATAAAAATGCCTGAACTGCATTACATCGTCATTAAATGGTGGCAGTTAAGTGATGGGCAACTTGATGGTACTTTTGATGTACTCAAGTCAGATCCATCATCTAATGGAACCTTGTCACATGCATTGGCACAACACACTCACTGCAGTCTTGGGCAACCGAGACCACTTTCATACCATTACATCCTACCCTGAATTTTCATTGTTTGAATGTAGATCTCTAATAAGACCCCAATGGTTCATTGTAATAAGAAGAATTATGTTTCTTTTAGTGAGGATTTCTTCATATTGTGCTCTACCATAATTAATTATTGTTTTTGAGACAGCTGACACCTGTGAACAGCTCATTAGCAGGTTCAAATGGGTAGATCCAAAATATGAACCCTGGAACCAGAACATATCTTTTGGCAGATTGTTTAGCTTTTGCTAAATGAATAATTTTTAAATAACATTCAAAACGATAAATTACTAGCTTGCAGGACATGGCTGACAATATTTATTTCACTGATATTGCCAAAAAGTTGGCACAAGTTGCAAATTAAGTAAAGGATTTATTGGTAAACACTGAAATATACTTAGTGTGGACAAGGTGGATTGCCACTTGACCCTTTTTCGGAGACAAAAAGAGTTCAGATTATTGCTGGTGATCATGGTGAGAATGTAACAATAGTTGAATGTGGAGATGCTGTAATTGCAAGTATCCCAGATATAATTCTGTTCAGAGGAATGCTGTGTAAAGATGAAAAGCATTAAAAGTTCTGTGATGACACCTGTTTCAAATTAACAGAAAAACCTCAATGACAACCAATATCCTTGCAAAACCCTCCTACTTCTTAATGGAGCTAAATCACATCAGGATGCCTAGTATTGTTGCTGCTGCTTAAGAAAACAAAATATTCTATTGCCTATAAAGGAATTAAATGTGAATGTATGCCAATTGATAAATGTGTTTTCAAAACATGCGAATATTCTGGGACATTGCTGACCTAATTCCTGGACTGTGGAAAAGTTGGGAGTTATAGATGTGATATTTGTAAGTGCCTGGTTGAGAGAAATGACACAAATGAGCCTGACTGCTGTTTCGAAGAAACTGAAATCTTTCCTTCCAATCTCGTAAGTGATTCACAAGTCTAGATTTGCACCTTCAGTTTTTACTGAGCATTCTATTGAAACAAATTTCAGCCATGATGCATCAAACTTACCATGTGATGATTCAGCAGTAGACAGTTCTCCCTAAGCTATTGATCTAATGTAGGGGGTACTCAATTGAATCACGCAGGAAATACTACCAAAGTAGTAGTAGTAGTAGTAGTAGTAGTAGTAGTAGTAGTAGTAGTATTGTATTCTGCCTTACAGCAGGTCTTATCGTGGATTAAGCCTCTTCCACTTTTGTCTGTCTATAGCCAGTCTTTTCATTTCTGAATATTTGCCTCCTTTCATATTGTCCAACATCTGATATCTTCTTTTACCTCTTCCCCTTGTTCCCTCCACTATTCCTTCTATTCCTTCCTTCAATAAACAGTCCCTCCTTAAACAATGTCCAATCCAGTTCCCTTTTCTCTTTCAGCTGACTTTGAGCATGTTTCTTTCTTCTCCAACTCACCTTAATACTTCTTCATTCCTTACTCGGTCTCCCCAGTTCACTTTTCCTTTCTTCTCCATATCCAGATCTATAGTGCCTCCAATCTTCTTTCATCTTCCTTCCTCAATGTCCAGGTCTTTGCACCATATAGTGCAATGCTCCAGATGTGACATTTGGCAAGTCTTTTCCTCAGATTTTTGTTGAGTGGTCCATAAAGTAATTTGTTTCCTCTTGAATCCTTCTTTTGCCATTGCAATTCTTTTCCTAATTTCTGTTGAGCAATACATATCATCCATTATTACAGTTTCCAAGTAATTGAAGTTATTCACTTTCTTTATTTCCTCTCCCCCTATTTTCATACAGAGTTTCGTCCCCTTTTCTCCAATTACCATGCTTCTTGTTTTCTTCTTGTTAACTTTCATTTGATGTTCTTCTAATTTTGTGTTTAGATTATATAACATTTGTTCCATCTCTCTTGTACTCTCTGCCATCACAACCATGTCATCTGCAAATCTTATACACTCCACTCTCTGACCCTCTATATAAACTCCCCCCCCCCCCCCCCCCCTCCAAAAAACTTTCATTAATAATTTCCTTGAGGTATATACTGAACAGTGTTTGTGATAAGCAACCACCTAGTCTTACACCTCTTCAGAGTTCAATTTCTTCATTCATCACACCTCCTACTTTTACTCTTGCTCTCTGGTTCAAATATAGATTTTAATTAGCCATCTATCCATTCAGTCAGCTCCATGTTTCCTTAAGATTTCCATCAGTTTGTCCCATCTGACAGTGTCAATAGGCTTCTCAAGATCAGTGAATGCAATATACACCTTCCTTTTCCTCTCCATGTACGTTTTCCCTATCACCTTTAGTAGCCCAATGGCACCTGTAGTCCCCACTCCTCACCTGAAACCAAATTGTTCACCTCCTAGTAGGCAATTCAACTGTCCACATAGCTTTGTGCTGAGCATCCTCAGCAAGACTTCCGCTGCATGTGTATCAGGCACACTGTTCTATGTTTCTCACACTTTTTGCTGTTCTTTTTCTTTTCTACAGGTATTAAGATTCTTTCTGTAAAGTCCATTGGCGATTTTCCTGTCATGAATATTTGATTACACAATTCAATCAACTCCCTTTTCCCTTCTTTCTCCAATGACTTTATAGACTCTTAAATCTCAGTAGTTAGTATTGCATTTCCTTTGTCATCATCTGCAACTTCATCTTCTTCTTCTATCCCAATGTCTTCTTCACTTGGTCGGCTGTTTACAGCATATAGCCATTTTATATATTCTCCCATCTTATCATAATTTCTTGGGATTCACTCACCATTTTACCATCTGCTGCCTCTACTTCCTTCAGTCCATTGTCGTTTCTCTTTTCCCCTGAATGTCAAATCCACTGCTTCTTTGTACATGAAATCATATTTTCCTTCTTTCTCTAATTTCACTGTCTTGTCACACTCTGCTGTCAGCCATTTGTCCTTTGCTTCTTCTGTCTCCCTTCTTAATTCATTATTTAAACTTCTGTAGTTATGCTTCCCTTCTTCTTTGTCTACAGTTTTCCATTTCCTGCAATCACCGATCTTGGTTATCATAACTGGTGTTACCCGTTCTTTTTTTATTATTTTCCTCTCCTTGACTCAGTGTTTCCTTAGCTGCATTCTTGATCCTATTTTTAAAATGATCCTGCCTTCCTTCTGTGCATTCCATTTCCTGACTTTTCATTATGATTTCATAATATGCATTCTCCAATTTTTGACAAGTGCCTTTGTCTTTGTTTCTCAAAGTTAATGTGCTCTCTCTTCTGTCCTTCCCAGGTTCCTTTCAATTAAACTAGAACATCAGCTATTACTAATTTATGATCTGAATAAGTATCTGCCCCTGGATAGCTTTTGAGACTCTTTAGGCAATTTTGGTGTCTTTGTTGTATCATTATGTAATCAATTTGATATCTTTTGTTGTCAAATCGAGGTATCCAAGTACACTGTCATCTTTTGTGGTTACCAAATAGAGTATTTCCAACTACCATGAAATTTTCATTGCAGTATTCCAAAAGCATTTGCCTTTTCTCATTTCTTTCACCCAGTCCATATTTTCCCAGAGCTTCTCCTTCTGGTCCTTCACCAACTACCACATTCCAATCACCCATTATAACAATGCATGCATTTCTTTTCTCTCTCTGCTAAGTTTTCTATCATCTCACAACATTCTCATACCTCTTCATCTGAACGATTACTTGTTGGCATATAGACCTGGATGATAAGTAAGTCTTTCTTTTTCTCTCTGTCTCATCATCAATATTCTTCCACCAACATATTTAACCTTGATTACCTTGTCCTCCACCTGTCAAAATTTCAACCTTATTCATTCCATTTTTGTCTTCACCTGAATAGTACAATCAGAAGTCATCACTTTCTAGTTTTCCACAACCACCCAACTCACCTCACACATACAGAGTATACCCAATTCGTTTCTTGTCACTTCATGTTTGGCGTTTTCTAATTTCCCTTCCTGTAGAAGGGTTAAGACATTCCAACTACCAATCCTCAATAAGTCTTCCTTCTTCTCCTTCGTTCCTTTTCCATTTTCCCAAATCTCGGGACTCCTCATTGTATTTGCCCCCTGGAGAACAGATTGAGGGGAATCTTTACCTCTGGAATATTTTACAAAGAGATCAAGCCCATGAACATCTAGGGAAGTAATTCCAGTAGTGGTTTCCCATTTCCTTCCACTGTCCTCCATATCCTGTCACCTTGCTGACCCAGTTCACCACTGGGGTTGGTTACCCAACCATCCACTGGGTTGCTCAGCTTAACAGGACCATGATGTGTAGGTAGGATTGTGGAGAATTAAGATGAGAGAGGCTAAGAGAACTCTCTTGTTGCGTTCTTGTATTTGCATCTCACCCCATTTTTAGCCAGAGTCACAAGGTTGTAGCAGTGATCGGCCCAAGTAATCTCCCAGGGCTACCAAAGGATGACAGATAACTTCACTTCTCCTGATAATGAGGATGACCTATAAAATATAGTTGCACATTGTGTTATCAACTTAACTTGGAACTTTCATTTTTCTGCTTGCATAATTATTTTCCTCTGTAAATTCTAACTGAAATTAGTATTCTTTAAGTAAGGGCCATGTGATGAATAACTCTGTTATTTATACCGGAACAACTATGAAGTTCATAATTCACCTTCTCTACCCATCAAAGAGAGAAAGAAATTGACTGGCTAGTACCGTAGGAGGATTGCCGTGAATTTCTAAATTAAAGAGTACTGGCCTCAAAGTTCCTTGCTGTATAATGTCGAGAGTTACAGAAGGGATAGATTGCCGCTCATTGTAAATGTGACACATGACCTACTACAGGAAAGTGGAACACCCTGCACAACATGGAGATAAACATAACATGCCCAATTTCAATGGCTGCTTCACAACCCAGGCAGTCTGTGTTGTCATAGACACCACCACCTTTTCTGAACTCTGGAGACTGGAGTTACCCTTAAAACACATACTCTGCTCCTGAAACCATTCCTGCCTCAACCTGCAGTAACCTACTGTCTCCCTTCTTCTGCCAAAATGTTCCCATCCCACCCTCACCCCACTGTTCTATCTTCTCCCAATTCACATCCCCTCTGTGCACGGCTCTCTGCAAGTGCACCAACCAGTCCCTTCTCCTTTTGTGTGCTCCTTTCCTTTCTGCTCAGTTTTTGCCCTTCCTTTCCTCCCTCCCCTCCCTCCCTCCCTCCCTCCCTCCCTCCCTCCCTCCCTCCCACCCAAACTCCCTCCTGATTCTAAACCAGATAGCCTCATCTGCCACCTCTAGCCCCTGCACACTCTGCTAAGTTGCACTGTTTCCTCCTCTTCAACCTGTGTGGGATGTCCCTCTACCTGCTCCGCTCCACTATGGATTGTTAGTTCTGTTTAATATATTGGTCTGGCCTGAGCAGCTAGAGGTATGGTGTGGTTGTGGTGGTGGTGGTGGTGGTGGTGGTGGTGGTGGTGGTGGTGTAGCTTCTTTTTCAGTAGTTGTAGTGGCAACTGCCTGTAACACAAGTTTGTTCTTGTAACATCTGTCAATATCGACTTGATGTGCTGGTACCATGAACAGCTGAAATTGTGGAGAAACTACAGCCATTCTTATCTTGTTGCTGTGTAGCTCTTCTGTGTGACTTAACCCATCAAACCCAATTTATTTTTAGTCATTATATATTCTGTATTTTTGGGAAACTGTGTCCTTTTGCAAAAAGGTACCAGTAACACTTCCTATCATGATGACCTCATTGTTGGGCACCCATGAGATTCGCACACACGAGGGGACCAGAGTAAGTGTTCAAACTCAAAGGAGTGTTTCCGGAGTCACTCGGCAGCAATTCCGGATATGTGGAGTGTCACATTTAACTGCTGGAATTGCTGAAGTCTGTTGGAATGCACAATGGACATGAATGGATGCAAGAGATCAGCCAGGATTCTTAAGTACATGTCACCTGTCTATCACATCTAGACATTGGGGAGAAGAGGAGTTTGTGGCACAACTTGACCAGAAGAAGGGATCGGTTGGTAGGACATGTTCTGAGGCATCAAGGGATCACCAATTTAGTATTGGAGGGCAGCATGGAGGGTAAAAATCGTAGAGGGAGACCAAGAGATGAATACACTAAGCAGATTCAGAAGGATGTAGGTTGCAGTAGGTACTGGGAGATGAAAAAGCTTGCACAGGATAGAGTAGCATGGAGAGCTGCATCAAACCAGTCTCAGGACTGAAGACCACAACAACAACAACATGTGCACAAATGAGGGATGCCACATTTAATTACACTGACGGCTCCAAAGCATCATTTGGTGTAGGGAGTTCTAATATTGTTGGTGACACCCCTATTAAATTTCGGCTTCCTGACCAGTGTTCAGTTTTAACTGCGGAATTTTACGCTGTTCTCCAGGCTGTCCAATACATCTGTCGCCATCAGCAGATACAGTATATTATATGTTCAGATTCACTCGGCTCTCTCCTCAGTCTCCAAGCTCTCTACCCTGTCCACCCTCCGGTCCACCAGTTTCAGGACTGTCTTCACTTGTTCCACTTGAGGGCCATCTCTGTGGTGTTCCTCTGAATGCCAGGACATGTTGGTTTCCATGGAAATGAGGTGGCTCATATAGCAGCCAAGGCTGCAGTCTCTCTTCTTCAGCCTGCTGTTCGCACGGTTCTCTTAACCGATCTACAGAAGGTTTTATGTCATTGTGTTGCTCTTTTATGGCACTCACATTGGTCTGCAGTTCTCAATAATAAATTGTGAGATGTGAAAGCTCTTCCTTGTGCTTTGACCTCTTTCTCCAGACCTCATCATCAGGAGAAGGTAATTTTAACTAGACTCTGGATAGGGCACTGTCTTTTTAGCCATAGACATCTGTTAAGTGGTGGTTCTCCCGTGCTTTGTCCCCACTGCTCTCAACTGTGGGCGGTGAGACACCTTTTACTTGAGTGCCCCTATTTTACTCTGTTATGCACCCGTCTACAGCTGTCACCTGATATGTCTTCCATTTTAGCAGATGACACGAGCTCAGCTGATTGCAATCTCGAGTTTATTAGTATCAGTGAGATGACATCAGCCATTTGAAGCTCTTTTTGGGGACAAACAACCCCCCTTGTATAGTGGTTTCCTATGCTTCCCTTCTGTTTCTTAGTTTACCCATTTTTTTGAGTTTCCACTCTCATTGCTCCTGATTTCCAGTTTGGTTCTTTACCTTTTCCTAAGCCACAGATTGGGCACTAACGACCGTAGCAGTGTTGCATCCTAAAACCATAACAAAACAGGCTGTTACAACCAAAATGGATATGCTTCCCATTCAGAGGATTAATAACTTACCACTGCTGCAACCCCACGGCAAACTGTGGACATTCATGGACCGGATTAAGATATGTTGCTATTTCTCCACTTTTTGTTCCCATTTTAATTTTTCTTATTTTATTTATTGTGTATGTCATTCAGACCCCTAGCCCTTTGCCTGCCCCAGTCAAATTATGCCCCTGCTCATGTCACGACTCCACAAGCATTTCTTACTTGCAGTTTTGTGTTTATTGGACATGTTCACATTGGTCACATTGTGCTGCTGCTGTCACATCACCTTCCATCTGTATTAGTCATGATCACAGAGGATACACCAGGCCAAAATACAAAGAAGCTTCGAAATTGCCCACATCAACAGCTCTAGCATCTTCCTGATCAAATGCTAGAGTGTATCAAAAATGGAGTGTGGATGCATTGTCTGTAGCACTATGGAACAGTGATCTTACAGACTATTTTAAGCATTCCATTTTGACACTTTGTATCTCCTCCAGGTGATGTAAGATTTCCCTTTTGCACATCACAGAATCCAAAATTACATTGCAGTTGGATTTTGTATAAATGTTTAATTAGCTACTTGTAATAGTTCTAAATACATATAAGGACTGCCTAATGTTAAATCATGACTACTGAGTACCACACTTGTTCATGGTAATTTGCTGGATAAGCTGTGTATCCACATGGACATGTGGTTCATTTCGTTGCAGGATATAAAATTTTGTAGATGTTGGAACTCCCATACTGGTGTGCCGTTTCCTCGCTCCCACTGTTCCTCTCTGCAGTGTCAAGATGAATACATGTTAAGCTGTCACAATACTTTTGCATTGTGATATCATCGATCCCACTGTCACATAGTCAACTCAAAGACATGTACACTATCTTCTTTGTAAATTAGACATACATTTCTGCATAGCACCTTAACGCCATCCACAGTATTAAGTGTTCGCTATGGAACACACAAGTCTCACTTCTCTGTGTGTACAGCTACAATGCAGTGAGGCTGGTTCACTGATGCCAGTGGCCACAGATGAATGCCATCAACAGCTATTTGGATGCCCACAGCGCTATGTTTGTCACATTTGCAGTCTGCTGTAGCCACTTGAACTGCAGTAATTCACGACTGTACTATGGTGACTAACAGACTGTGTGCTAACACACACACACACACACACCACACACACACACACACACACAAAATACATATTTTCACATAGCGGGAAAATAACTTTCTGGATCCGAACCAACACTGTACCTTGAACTGTCTATGTGCATCAGTAAGGAGCAACCTGAAAGTGTTGCATGGCCCTCTATCTTAAGTATCCGTGACCACATCATCAACATGCTCCAGGACAGGTAATAGCATGTTAGATTCAAACAAATGAACCCTGATGAAGAATTATTCTAAGATGCAATTCCCTGGGACAGGTCAGTCTGTCCATAAATAGACAAATCTTATAAAATAATAATGTACAGTTGAGGTCAGTGTCCTCCAGTTGCATAGGCATGCAGTCATTACATTATTTGCAAAAAGATAACATTGCTATGATCGGGATTCACTGTGATCATGTGACCTTTAGTGCTTCTTCTCAGCATCACACTGCCAATAAAAAAGAAAGGGATTCATATATGAAGTTAGTTCTAAGCTACCACAACTCTACTACAGTGTGTGGCGTATGTCTTGTGATGTCTGCTAAATGGGACTACAACCACCAAGCCACAAAAGTTAGGGATCTGTTGGTGATCAGTAACCTGGAATACAATGGAGACCATTATGTGCCATATCATCTCCTACTTCCTACCTCCTGACTGACAACCTGTAATTTTATAATGGTCTGTTACTCCTTTCCCTTTTCATGATCACTTGGACTATTTAACCAGGTCATAGCTGAGGTAGTGTTCATTTTTGCAAACTATACTGTATTTGTCACTGGGAGTATGCTTACACCAACCTTCAAACATCTGGCAGCTGAGGTCTGCATTCCCACCATGCTAACTTGCATTTCCTGGCCACCTTTGTCTGCTCTGTGACAGTGGCTGTACGTGGCAGCTAGCAGCTCTAGTGAATTCACATAATTGAGCTCACTTGAAACTCAAATATTTTGTGAGTATTCACTTGGATCATTATGCAGTTTTCATAAATGTCACTTCAATAAACTTTCACATCTATCCACTTGTATCTGCACCTGATTTGTTATCTCCAATACTATTTTAATTTACCATCTTACTAATACAGAGATCAGCATTGCAGTGACATGACATACTACTGCCATGTTCAAAGGCGTTTGATTTACACTTAAATTCAGTTCATATATGTTATTGTTATGGTTATTGTTATTATTATTATTTTTTTTTTCAGCTCCCTAAAAAGATACGGCTCGAGGAGCTGTTGGCAGGTGAGATTTTTGCTTTCTTCAGTAGCTTTATTATACATTAATGATTGCATGTAAATGTTTTCTTCCGTGGTACTTTCTTTTTAGTCTTCTTCTTTGACTTTAATCCTTTATTTGTGGTATGCTAAATTAGTTGAGTGAAACAGTTATTCAAAATTTTATACTTAAACTTGACACTGGATATTAATTATCTAGCACATAATTCATAGTGTATAATTGGCAGTGTCATCATAACTACAACAGATAGTTGTGTTCAAAATGTTTACTGTGGTAGACTGCGAGGGAAATGTGATCAAAGATAAATAAGACAAATTGTTAAGTATCAAACTGACATTTAAAAATAGCTCACAATGAAGGTAAGTAATGATTGCCAATTGGCACACTACGATAAGCAGCAATGTTTAGACCCCACACACTTTATTCTGTAGTCATGGCACATATTCAGCTCATCATCTTGAGATAAATGTATTTAAGCATACAACTGTCACTCAACATAGCTGAGATTCTTGAAGAGTAAAATTTCCAATATTATTGGGGACTGGAAAAAGGCAACCACATTCATAGCCAGTGATTTGAAACCTCATTGTCATGTCTTGAAATGAAGAATAGTGGCCCTTTAATCCTTCTCCTCTCCCCCAAACCAGTATTTTTCCACATGACTGATGTCTGAAATAGCCTGGTCCATTTGGGAACCACAATTGCTCTCAATCCGCATACTGCAAGCATGCAATTGACTACGCCGTGACAACATGCTGTTGTGCACAAGATGCCTGACTTGTTGGTAGCTTCACAACCTGTGGCCTGGAGACTCCACTCCCATACCAGCTTTCCTTATTTAAACATATAGGAATACCCCTTAACTCATTCTTAAGTTGCACAATCCTCCTTGCCTCAGTACTCACTAGCACCTATCCTGACCTTTCCTGTACATAGCTCCATCCTGACCTTCTCACCTGATCTGCCCAACACAGGTCCTCACCCAGTTGGCCTGAAGGTCTAAGACGATTTATCTGATTTGCAGATAGACACACAGTGGCAAATGTTATTCCAGGCTTTGCCTTTTAGTGCTTGTTCCCATGTTAACCCTTTCATGACCAATGGAACATACTAAGTTGACATATAAGACTATAGTACTGTCTTAAAGATCAGTAATAAACATGAAGGTTATGTATAATGGAGACTTCAGTCATCATCAGTAACATAATCTGCTTCACTGTGTACTACAGTCTGTAAATACTGGGGTAACATTCTGAATTAGCAGCTCTAGAAATAATATGGTTTTGTAGTGAAGGACTCGTGCAACAATGTTCACAGTGTATTTTCACCCTGAGAGGAAGTTTAGTGAAGGTCATTTGACAGAGCAGAAAAGGTGAAAACAATCAGGTGAAAAAGGTGGGCGCAGAATGACTTCTGAACCCTACTCTGGTATAGTGTTTCTTGTCAATCTAGTAGAATGCTGGTGGGTGTTATTGTGGACTAGCATCACTTCACATAGCCTTCCTGGTTGTTGTTCTTGATAGCATCTGCAGGAGGTCAGTTGTTGACAATAAATGCCAGCAGTGAAGATAACACCTCAGGGAAGAAATTTGTGGAACACCACATGATCTCTGTTCCACCAGTTGCATAATATTATCTTTTGTGGTTGCACACATGTCTTTGTATGGGGAGTTTCTGCTTTGTTTGGACTCAAGCATTCCTTTCCATTTTTCCTCTTACTGAAGCATAAATACAAAATTTTTGGTCATCATTAATGGTAGGGGATAGGAATGGTCAGTGCTGTTCAAATCCTAATCAACAACAAGCAAGCAGATGGGGCAAATACTGCCTCCCATAGCAATCAGAATACCAACCTGCCAAACAGAAACTATATGAACTTGGGTACCATCATTATATTTTTAATTTTTTGTGCCTGGAACTAAAAGGCGATTAACATTTTAAAGTCATGTTTATCTCTTAGCATTAAATCCACTTATTCATAAACACCACTGTCCCTCATTTTACCCATTCAACCATTTTAACCCTTTTAGTGCCAAATACGATCTGATCGTGATCCAGATTTTCGGCAAAAAATGCCAGTAACGATCTGATCGTGATGCCTTTCTCATTCATTTTTTCCGCGCTTGAAGGCAAAGTTGTTAGTATTTGCTAGCGAATGAGAAAGGCATCACGATGAGATCATTACTGGCATTTTTCGCCGAAAATCTGGATCACGATCAGATCGTATTTGGCACTAAAAGGGTTAAATTAAAAGCTAGGAGTGCTTTGTGTGAACATAACATCCATAGGTTGACTATTTGCTGAAGACAATATGTCCACATTATGTGAGAACAAGGTAATGTAATTTATAAAAATAGTGGAAAAGCACACTTTAACCTTTGGACTGTAGGCATATGAACTTGTGTTAGATTATGTGTAATGCCCCTAACAATAAAAGCACAAAGAATGGAAAGGCTGACTTCAGGCATGAATAATTTGCTCACCATTATTGGTATCAGCTGCATATATACCAATAACAGATTTAACAGGATGCACTAAAGATGTATCTCTTCTGTGTTCCAAAACTTGTCAATCTAATGGTGTACCAGCATCATAAAATATTGATATTTATTCCACTAAGATATGTACGAAGGAAATACAATTTGTGACCAGACTAAGGATATATTGGTAGGTAAGACACAGCCTAGAGCTTCACAGAATGCAGTAGAAGTAACTTTAGATGTGCTCTAAAGAAGTGTGTGGCCCTTGCTGTGGATGTATATTAATGATTTGGCAGACATTATTCTCCCACTTTTCTTTTTCCATTTGGGTCTGCCAGTGACCACATGCAGTCTTAATGCTTCCACCTTTGTTCCTCTTCTTTCTTCTTCCTCCTGGTTTCTTTCATCTTCTCACTATGTATCCTTTTATCTCCTCAGACAATTATGACCCTGTTCTCTTCTCCCTCCTGCCTTGTATCCTTTCATCTGCAACAATTTCTTCTTAAGACTGTCTATATGTTGCGTCTTTATACTTATGCTTCTTTGCAAATCTTTGCCAACTTCTTGAATCCATGCTGTTGTTGCTTTCTTGTTACAAATATATTTAAAAATCTATTTGGTGAACCTGCTGCTGTTTATTCAATATAAGTGTCCAAAAATAGCGATCACCTCTTCTGTAGCATTTTAACTATGTTTTCTATGTTGTGATTTAGTTATTTGTTACTTCTCAATATCTACACCTCCATATTTCTTAGCACAGTGAGCATGTTTCAAATGATTCTTCTATCTATCACTTAAAATTTGTGTAATTTGTTATTCAACACCAAACCTTCTCCTGGCTCTGCAACTGGGTTGTAGTGCTATATTTTCAAATTGTTAGACAGAGACCTTGTGTTGTAAACATTCATGGTTATACCACATGGTATCTCCATTTACCATTTGTCCCAAAAATTTAATTGCCTTTTTAAAATATATAAATGTTAAAGCTATGCCCTTAGAGTTTGTAAGTGTGTGGCAGATTATGAACTTGATGTTGAAATTCTGTTCTGAGGAAGATCTGCCCTTTCTAAATCCACTCTGATATTCTCACAAGTAGCTATCAAGTGTTGCTTCTACCTGCTCACTGACAGCAGAAATACATCTCTGGAGCTATTTACATTATGCTTATTGCCTTTTTTGTGCACAGGATGGTTAAGAGCCACTTTAGAGCCTTTTGGCATCTTTGCAGTTTCCCGTATTTCTTAAAATACGGTCTGAATTCATCTTTTTTGGTTGAGACCATTTTATAATTTTCTCCGCTGGCTTTGTTGTTTTTCAAGGTATTTATTGCCTTTTTTTAGATTTCCTTGGCTGTAGCTGGTGGATTTGTTCTGTTTTTCCATGAAGATGTGGAAATTATAGCTTACAGTTCAGTTCTCCAGAGTTCAAGATTTGTTGAAAGTACCATACTTCCTCATTAATTCACAGGTTATTTGCTTATTTTGCTTATTTTACCATTTTATTCTCCGAAGTAAATACTTAAAGCTTGGCAGCCCTTTAGGTGATTTTTAAACAACCTATAGAAATTCTGGGTGTGATTTTTAACAAAGCTGTTTTGTATGTCAAGAAGTTTACACTTCCCAAAAGACCATTTAGCACCCTTTATTATTCTTTCAGTTTCTTTCCTTTGCACTTCAAATTCATCAAAGTGCTTAGTCTTCCAAGAACGTTTCCATTTTGTTTCTGCAACTGCTTTTTCACAGGTTTCATTCCACCAGACTTTCTTCTTTTTTGTTGTACCAATAGATTCTTCACTGCCCTATTGATTGCTTTGGATAATTCTTCCCATTTTCCTGATTTTCCTATTTTAATTTCTTCTTAAAATGTTGTATTGTTTCTTTTGAGCCTATGTAAATTTTGATATTTTGTCTTTAAAAAGTTATCAAATGCTGCTACTTCTCTCATATTTTTCTTATCGTCATTAATTGGAGTGTGTCAATTAAAAACTATACTGTTCATTTTTGCATTTCACGGTGAGAAGTGTGTCTTTCTGAATGGGATTGAAATTGCCACATTATATTCAAACTTTTTATGAATATAGAATGCAGTACCAATTATTGCCATACCCTTTATAATTCTTATTGCTGGTTTCTCCTCAAAAAATTTTGTTTTTTTCTTTGATTATGTAACATTTTTGTCGAAAAATTCTGTTTCCTGTACTGCTAAAATTTGTATGTCATGCTTGTCTAAGAGAATTCAAAGTTATTCCTGTTTACCAAATGTTAGTAATGAGTTCACATTCAAGGTGCCTGTGAAGAATTTCCTTCTGAACTTAAGATTGGAAGAACACCAAGGATGCTCTGACTCATCCTTCATGCTGTCTTTGATGTTTTTGTTGTTGTTGTTGTTGTTGTTGTTGTTGTTGTTAATGATGTTGTTGTGGTAAACAGATGAGTTTTAGGACTTATTCTTTCATATACTAAATGATTTATATCTTTGGTTTACACCATAAGACGCTTCTTTCTTGATATTCAACAAGATATCCCTGATTTCCAACAGTTGCTATTTTTAAGTAACTAAAAAATTTAAATTTTTAATAATCTTAGCTCAAAGATTTAGCTTTATCTTTAGCTTTAGCTTTAATAATTTTAGCTCAGAGCCAAATTATTTTGGAAACTTAAGGATGCCATCATGTGCAGAAAATTGCAGACTGCAAGTTATCAGAATTTTAGGAAAGTGTGACAGTGTACAGGGATAGGTGGTGACTTGAAATAGTATCTTAAGTAATTAATGACTTTTGAACTACATAAGTAATGTATACATAATTACTACTTCAGTGTCAGGAACAACTGACCTACAAAGCTGACTAGGTTGTTGTTTCTCAAGGTTAAATTGTGACACATGTATTTTATGCTTAGTAATAAATATACAGTATATTGAAATTGTATCTTTCATGAAATAATTAACAAAACTGGTAAACAATTGTCACAAAATATTCAGGCTTGAAGAAAGTACAAATAGTGAACCAGAACTCCACAGACAAACGTCTAGACATTGTTCAGGGGTCCCTAAGTATTTTGGTATAAGGAACACACTGTCTACAGCAGCTTGTCACACAGTAAGATTAATTGATTTAGTCTGTTACCCATATTACAATGGTTTCTATGAAAAACTTTTGCAAAAATGGAAGAGTTTGCGTATTTAAACATCAAAACACAAAACGCAGGTTAATGCCACTACACATTGATGAAACTGTGGTGTGGTGGCCTTTGCTGTGGGAATAGTTCAGCACAGTGTAATCATTCCACAGCATTCAATGAACCCATACAAAAACTACATGTCGGCCAATTCTAAGTGAGCTACGTTATCCATAGTTGTGTGTGTCACTGTTCATGTAGAACTAATAGGGGTGGAAGAACAATCCTGAGACAGAACTGAGCAGTACTGAATGCAAGCTCAAAGATGAAGAGTAAGATATGCATTATGTTGCTAACAGTAACTACTGTTAATGAATGGAACAGATTTCTTTCCAAATGCGAGACATGGCAGACACCATTGGTATGTGGTGTTGTGCTGATGTATTCAGTACATATGAAGTGCTGAATGTGCACCTAGATCTATTAATCATTGGCCTAGTTCTTTAAAACCTTCACCAGAAACAGTATTAGAAGGACTTGTACCTTTAGCACACATGCCTACACCCTTTGTTGTTAACCTATTGTTTAATATGTTCAGTATCACTGAAGGAGCTGTGTCAATGTGGGATTTCTTACAAATGCATTGCCTTAAATGAGTAGTTCCTGACTGGAAACACAATAATGCAAAGCAGTATATGTACATAGTTGACTTCCTGTTTTCTCACTTTACACGAGTGGTCACCTTAATTGCTCTGGCTGTCAGAGCATGTTTCCTATCTAACCCAAATCTCCATATGATGGACACTACAGCATGTTTTTCCCAGTATGTTGTTCTACTTTGCTTGCAGGTCTATTGTGTTTCTGTGAAATAAGACAACATCGTGCATCTGGACTGAAAGGCAAATATGCCATTAGGCACTTGTATTTATAAAGGTATGGTGTCTGTTGCTACGGATGTGTGACCAAAAGAACAGACACTATGTCTTTAAATTATCTCGGTTTGCCACATTTTCTGTGCTTGGCTATGACAGGTGGTGTGGGCAGACTAAATCTACATCTACATCCATACTCCCCAAGCCACCTGACGGTGTGTGGTGGAGGGTACCTCTAGTACCTCTATCGGTTCTCCCTTCTATTGCAGTCTTGTATTGTTTGTGGAAAGAAAGATCATCAGCATGCATCTGTATGGGCTCTAATCTCTCTGATTTTATCCTCATGGTCTCTTTGCGAGATATATGTAGGAGGGAGCAATATACTGCTAGAGTCCTCGGTGAAGGTAAGTTCTCCAAACTTCAACAAAAGCCCGTACCGAGCTACTGAGAGCCTCTCCTGCAAAGTCTTCCACTGGAGTTTATCTATCATCTCGATAACGCTTTCGTGATTACTAAATGATCCTGTAACAAAGTGCACTTCTCTCCGTTGGATCTTCTCTATCTCTTCTATCAACCCTATGTGGTATGGATCCCACACTGCTGAGCAGTATTCAAGCAGTGGGCGAACAAGTGTACTGTAACCTACTTCCTTTGTTTCCAGATTGCATTTCCTTAGGATTCTTCCAATGAATCTGTCTGGCATCTGCTTTACCAACGAACAGCTTCATATGATCATTCCTTTTTAAATCACTCGTAATGCCTACTCCCAGATAATTGATTGAATTAACTGCTTGCAGTTGCTGACCTGCTATATTGTAGCTAAATGAGAAAGGATCTTTCTTTCTATGTACTCGCAGCACATTACACTTGTCAACATTGAGATTCAATTGCCACTCCCTGCACCATGCATCAATTCATTGCAGATCCTCCTGCATTTCAGTACAATTTTCCATTGTTACAACCTCTCAATATACTACAGCATCATCTGCAAAAAGTATCGGTGAACTTCCGATGTTATCCACAAGGTCATTTATGTATATTGTGAATAGCAATGTTCCTACAACACTCCCCTGCGGCACACCTGAAATCACTCGTACTTCGGAAGACCTCTCTCCATTGAGAATGACATGCTGCATTCTGTTATGTAGGAACTCTTCAATCCAATCACACAATTGGGCTGATAGTGCATATGCTCTTTGTTCACTAAATGACTGTGGGGAACTGTGTTGAACACCTTGCAGAAGTCAAGAAACACGGCATCTACCTGGGAACCCCTGTGTCTATGGCCCTCCGAGTCTCATGGATGAATAGCGTGAGCTGGGTTTCATACGATGGTCTTTTTCAAAACCCATGCTGATTCCTACAGAGTAAATTTCTTGTATCCAGAAAAGTCATTACACTCGAACATAGTACGTGTTCCAAACTTCTACAACTGACATATGTTAGAGATATAGGTCTATAGTTCTGCACATCCGTCCGATGTCCCTTCATGAAAACGGGGGTGATCTGTGCCCTTCTCCACTCCTTTGGAATGCTATGCTCTTCTAGAGACCTACGGTACACCGCTGCAAGAAGGGGGGCAAGTTCCTTTGCATACTTTGTGTAAAATCGAACTGGTTTTCCATCAGGTCCAGCAGCCTTTCCTCTTTTGAGCGATTTTAATTGTTTCTCTATCCCTCTGTCAACTATTTTGATATCTACCATTTTGTCATCTGTGCAACAATCTAGAGGGAACTACAGTGCAGTCTTCCTCTGTGAAACAGCTTTGGAAAAAGACATTTAGTATTTCGGCCATTTGTCTGTCATCCTCTGTTTCAGTACCATTTTGGTTACAGAGTGTCTGGACATTTTGTTTTGATCCACCTACCGCTTTGACATAAGAACAAAATTTCTTAGGATTTTCTGCCAAGTCAGTACACAGAACTTTACTTTCGAATTCATTGAACGCCTCTCGCATAGCCCTCCTCACACTACATTTCGCTTCGCGTAATTTTTATTTGTCTGCAAGGCTTTGGCTATGTTTATGTTCGCTGTGAAGTTCCCTTTGCTTCCGCAGCAGTTTTCTAACTCGGTTGTTGTACCATGGTAGTTCTTTTCCATCTCTTATGACTCGCTTGACACATACTCATCTAATGCATACTGTACAATGGTTTTGAACTTTGTCCACTGATCCTCAACACTATCGCTACTCGAGACAAAACTTTTGCATTGAGCTGTCAAGTACTCTGAAATCTGCTTTTTGTAATTTTTGCTAAACAGAAAAATCCTCCTATCTTTTTCAATATTTCTATTAATGGCTGAAATCATCGATGCAGTAATCACTTTGTGATCACTGTTCCCTGTTCTGTATTAACTGTTTCAAATTGTTCGGGGCTGTTTGTCACCAGAAGGTCTAATATGTTAGTGCCACGATTACGTTCTCTGTTTAACTGCTCAAGGTAGTTTTCACATAATGCACATAAAAACGTTTCACTGGATTCTTTGTCCCTGCCACCTGTTACAAACATTTGAGTCTCGCAGTCTATAGCCAGCAAATTAAAATCTCTACCCAGAACTACAACATGGTCAGGAAATCAACTCAAAATATTTTCCAAATTTTCCTTCAGGTGCTCTGCCACAACAGCTGCTGAGCCAGGGGCCCCGTAGAGACATCCAATTATCATGTTTGAGCCCACTTTAACCGTGAACTTCACCCAAATTATTTCACATTTCGGATCTCCGCCTATTTCCTTCGATACTTTTGTACTTTTTATCACTATAAACACACCTCCCCCTTCACTGTCGAGGCTCTCTCTGCATTATACATTCCAATCTGAGTTTAAAATTTCATTCCTGTTTACATCTGGTTTAGCCAACTTTCTGTCCCTAGTACTATGTGGGCGTTATGACCATTTATTAATGAGAGCCGTTCTGGGACCTTTCTATAGACGCTCCTGCAGTTTACCATTGGCACATTAATAGTGCTGGTCCCCCCTTGTGTTTTGCCTACTACTATAAATTTAGCCTGTGGTTACTTAATATTACATTTTGTGCTCACTTGCTTCGTTGTGTAAGACGGCAGCACCTGTCTCACTCCTCTGTCAACCACAGCTTCCGTTTCATGTCTTTTTTCTCCTAACACTACAGTCAGATGTGTTGTGGTGTACTTTAAAATACATAATTAATGTCTTTGCTACGTCACATTTTTATAAATAACTTACTGTACTACTTTTGATTTAACAAATTATACTTTCCCTCAAAAACACACACACACACACTCTCACACACACACACACACACACACACACACACACACACACACACACACACACACACACTCTCTCTCTCTCTCTCTCTCTCTCTCTCTCTCTCTCTCTCTCTCTCTCTCTCTCTCTCTCTTTCTCACTCGAAGCCGCTGCAATAGGCGTCCACTGCTGAATGTGCATATTGTCCCCCGACATATGTCACCACATACAAAATACAAATAAATCTAATGAACAATATCTGTACATTTATGTATGATATGTTGTTTAAGGTCACTATTTTCACACTGTATTAATAATATTACTTTTTTAAGTACATTGTTAATAGGGCATAGTTCTGTGCATCATTCCTCGGGAGTATCATGTATAAGCACAGTTCATAAAATGTGTGTCCCGGAGATCAATGCCAAAAGCTTTTTTTCTTTCTTTCTTTCTTTCTTTCTGTTTTACAAACATGCAATGGCCATGGGTCTCTTTTTCTTAATAATGGCTGCTGAAATGAGTTGTAGGCTCACTACACTTCTGTGTATGATAAAATATGCTTATACGCATCATTGGAGGTATAATAGGAACACATCATTAAAGCAGTAGATAGAGATTTTAAAAGAAGTTTTCCTCTGTGTGTTTACAGCTGGAGGTGCTGTTGGTAAGACCAGGCAGCGTCATCTGGAGCCGGAGCCTGGCCCCAGTTCCAGGTCTCCAGCTGCACACACACCAGGTGAGTAACAATAAGAGCCCACAGTTGGAGGTTGGTGTTTCTACTCTACTCTACTCTACTACTCCTACTCTGGAATCAAATGTGTTTGGGCACCTGTTTGTTGACTTCAAGATGGGGTGTGTCCACACTTCTCCTTTAAATTATTGAACTCATTTGGGGAAACTTTCATCCATTCTTCCTTGATAGTCGATACTGGAGAAGATGGAAATAGTGGACATTGGGTTTGGAGTGAAGCCACCTTCATATCTCATCCCTAAGATGAACCATTTCTTTCATGCTGGAACATGGGCAGAAAGGTACACTTCAGGAATGTCACTGTCCATAAATAATTTTCTCACAATTCTGCTTAATGACAGGTGGCATTGTTGAACTGATTCAAATGGTCATTGTTCCTGCAATCTTCCTCTGCTGTACACATTACACAGAACTGTCAAATACACTCCTGGAAATGGAAAAAAGAACACATTGACACCGGTGTATCAGACCCACCATACTTGCTCTGGACACTGCGAGAGGGCTGTACAAGCAATGATCACACGCACGGCACAGCGGACACACCAGGAACCGCGGTGTTGGCCGTCGAATGGCGCTAGCTGTGCAGCATTTGTGCACCGCCGCCGTCAGTGTCAGCCAGTTTGCCGTGGCATACGGAGCTCCATCACAGTCTTTAACACTGGTAGCATGCCGCGACAGCGTGGACGTGAACCATATGTGCAGTTGACGGACTTTGAGCGAGGGCGTATAGTGGGCATGCGGGAGGCCGGGTGGACGTACCGCCGAATTGCTCAACACGTGGGGCGTGAGGTCTCCTCAGTACATCGATGTCGTCGCCAGTGGTCGGCAGAAGGAGCACGTGCCCGTCGACCTGGGACCGGACCGCAGCGACGCACGGATGCACGCCAAGACAGTAGGATCCTACGCAGTGCCGTAGGGGACTGCACAGCCACTTCCCAGCAAATTAGGGACACTGTTGCTCCTGGGGTATCGGCGAGGACCATTCACAACCGTCTCCATGAAGCTGGGCTACAGTCCTGCACACCGTTAGGCCGTCTTCCGCTCACGCCCCAACATCGTGCAGCCCGCCTCCAGTGGTGTCGCAACAGGCGTGAATGGAGGGACGAATGGAGACGTGTCGTCTTCAGCGATGAGTCGCTTCTGCCTTGGTGCCAATGATGGTCGTATGCGTGTTTGGCGCCCTGCAGGTGAGCGCCACAATCAGGACTGCATACGACCGAGGCACACAGGGCCGACACCCGGCATCATGGTGTGGGGAGCGATCTCCTACACTGGCCGTACACCACTGGTGATCGTCGAGGGGACACTGAATAGTGCACGGTACATCCAAACCATCATCGAACCCATCGTTCTACCATTCCTAGACCGGCAAGGGAACTTGCTGTTCCAACAGGACAATGCACGTCCGCATGTATCCCGTGCCACCCAACGTGCTCTAGAAGGTGTAAGTCAACTAACCTGGCCAGCAAGATCTCCGGATCTGTTCCCCATTGAGCATGTTTGGGACTGGATGAAGCGTCGTCTCACGCGGTCTGCACGTCCAGCACGAACGCTGGTCCAACTGAGGCGTCAGGTGGAAATGGCATGGCAAGCCGTTCCACAGGACTACATTCAGCATCTCTACGATCGTCTCCATGGGAGAATAGCAGCCTGCATTGCTGCGAAAGGTGGATATACACTGTACTAGTGCTGACATTGTGCATGCTCTGTTGCCTTTGTCTATGTGCCTTTGGTTCTGTCAGTGTGATCATGTGATTTATCTGACCCCAGGAATGTGTCAATAAAGTTTCCCCTTCCTGGGACAATGAATTCATGGTGTTCTTATTTCAATTTCCAGGAGTGTATATGCTTATCCTTCTGCATTTAACATTTTTGAAAGTGCAATAAGGGGAGAACAAGTTAATGAGGAGGACTGGCATATTGTAAGACATGCCTCCTGTGAATGTCATTGTTTGCACTAAGATAATGGCAGGTAAAGTAAACATCGGGTTTTTCAAACTAAACCCAGCCATCAGATTGCCATGGAGCATGATACAGGGCTGGCCGCTATCTAGAAATATAGCAACCCAATTTTATTGACAATGTAACATACTTGGTGTGGCTCTGGAAGCTTGCATAAGTTAAAAATTGATTTTCATGGTATTGTTATACTAACCCAATTTTATTGTTATTTTAAAGGTGGTTTGACATGAAACATGACAGTTTAAGGAATATTGAAGATCAACAAAATGTGCTCATTGGGATAAAATAAAGAGTATATGTAATTTCTTATTAAAACACTAACCACATCTTTACAATTGCAATTGGTTTATGCATGATGATTTGTATCCCTGTAGGAAGAATTGTGATAGTGCAACTATCCTACAGTACAGGGTAAAAATGGAAACGTTATGCACTTCCTCAAAACCAGGAGATCAAATTGGTTGGTTCTTTTGTCTTAGGTGTGGTATAGACAGGACTTTCGTTGCTTTAATATGCCATCTTTTCCATGTGGGATTCCTGAGAAGCTGCAAAATCCCCAATTTCTTCTGTACGAATAGAAAAAAACTGTGGGGATGTCCACTTTTGCAGTTTCTTTTGATTGGAAATAAGGGAAAATTTTTCTGTTGGTTCTAAAGATGATATTCTAAGGGAACATCAAAACTTTTATTTATAACATTACTTGTTGCTAAGAACCAGTGGTTCAGAGTTGTCATACTTTTGTTGCAAATTATGCATGTAATTACTGGTCTGATGCATAAATATAGTTTTGTCTGATGCCGTGGACGTGTGGCAAGGGCTGTAGGGTCATGAATGATTTCTCAGGTCACAAAATTATTTTTTTAGTAATATTTTTTTAGTCATACTTTTTTCACCAGTGATGCTTCATGATCAGTCGCTCTAAACAATAGGCACTTGATACTTATAAAGATATGGCTAGAGTGGTATTGCGGTAACAAAACATAGGGTAACAAGGATCTTAATGTACCTGGGAAGAGAAAGATGGTAAAAATCTTGTAAAAACTGGGAAGACTGGAAATTCAGTAAAATATTTCTAACCGTTTTACTCTTATTTCCTGATTACAATCTACAAATTCCAAAAACCAGTCAAGTGTTTGACATTTATCGGTATCCTTATCACAGTAAATATAATGCAGGGTGAATGTTGTTTGTTCAGTGTGATTTGAATCTGGAGTTGCAGCAACAGTAATTAAGAAAAATGTTTTATTTTCTCTCTGTTCCAATATGGCACCAGTGACATGACAACTAGAAATGTGTTCATTGTGAGCATCGCATATCAGATAATGCACATGTAAACTCTTTCCGGACACTTGTTGGTATCTGACCTTGCTTATGTATTGGATCATTGTAGAAATAAGGGTACTAATATTCACAAGAGATTTTCTTTGTTTGTATCTGCAATTTCCTGAGCGGAACCTCTGACTGCCAAGCCTCTTTGACCAAGAAATAATATCACATCAAGTAACATGAGAGCTCCAATGCAAGTTGGCTATTCTACAGATGAACAGAAAACATTATGTCTCCACTACCAAGCACTCTTCAATGTAATTTCACTCCTTCACTTTCATGATTCTCCCATCAAAAATATTTAGAAATGGGAGTATTCCATTTGAAGTCTGCTCTTGGATGAAAAATATTTTCTATGTACTCATTTTTCATTCATTGAGGATGACTTGAATTTCAAAACAGAATATTTTTGTACAGCCTCTTAGGGGAGCAAATGAAATTAAATATTGGCGTGTGAATCTAGTTTGACAGGCTGTAGTTGGTAAATTCAGCACTACCCTACGAAGTATTTGGTACCAACATTTTCAGAGGCTCCCTTAACTCTTCTGTGAACCATTGGACTTAAGGGACCTGCCAGAATGTTTGTTTCTGAGTCCACACATCTGTAGGAATGTCCAATTTCTGTGTGGTACTGAGATGTGTTGTTGAGTTTGCGTACTATCTGACCACACAGGCTGACAGTTGGTGTTAGAAATGTATATTTCTGCTGTATTTCTTCAGAACCGAGCACTGTATGTTTTGTGGAAGGAGCTTCTTACCTTTCCCTTCTTTGTGGGTGGCAAAGTCAGTGAAGGTATTATACTACAATATTTGCTACACTTCTAGTCATGGATGTATATGTTCACTGATGACTTATTATGAAAGAGAACTTATGTCTGTGTCTTGTAAGTAGACTGTTCAGAAAAATTAACATTCTTTCCATTTCTTTACATCAAAAACTGTTTCTACATTTCTCATAGCTACCACAGCTAACACTAAGTATCAATGGCTGGACATGTCTGGCATTGCAGTAATAGGCTATAAAAACCAACCTTGCTAACTAACCCGTGTGTCTATTAATGCAAAACCATGTGAAAATCCTGACTGTAGATTTAGATTAGCCCTCACAAATGTACAGATGCTGTATCCAAAGATAATGTACATACAATAACACATCTTGTCCTCTTGATTTATGTGGGATGCCATTGCCTTTGCTCATAAAATTTTTCCCACTAAGCCTTTCTCTACAGTCTGTTCCCAGACCAATGTGTTTGTCATTCTGCCTCATCTTCTATAGGGAGTTCAACAAGGAACTCCCTTGCCCAACCTGCGACCCACACTCATGGTCCGATGTACCACCAATTCTGGATGATCCATGCACAAGAAAGAAATGTGCTCAGGTAGCCATGAACATTAGAATATCATTGCAACACGGAAGAAACAACATAATACTCAGCAAGTGGAACAGCTTCCTAGCGAAAGCAATGTGTAAATAGTCCTGACAGGCTGTAATGTTGTCACTAAAGAGAATCATTCATGAAGGTGCAAGTAGGGCACTGCAAGGTGCACCGGTGATGTCCTAGATTCCAATGTTGTGTGCTGTACTCAGGGGTAAAGTTGTCACTGTAACAGCAGCAAAAAATATGAAAACTGTTATTCCCATGGAGGAGATGGCAGTGCTATCAAGGAGGTGCAGACCTGGAAGAAAAATACAGCAATCAGGCCAGGACATCTTGAAGGAGGGACTGTGTGGTGTAATGACACTGGCAGGAAGATACCATAATGAAGGGATGAAGTGGCACAAGACAGGCACAAGATAAAACAGGTAAGAATGAGCCAAAGAAGCACAGTACATGAGAAAACAAAAGTGTATAGTCATCTGCAACCCAAAGGAAACAAAAGCAATGTTTTTTAACCATGGAGCAGAACCATCAAGCTTGGTGTGGAAGCATATGAACACAGATCGGAATGCTACCTGATGGAACACAAGACAATGGAAATAAATTTTCAGAGACAGAAAAGTAAGGAAAAGTGCACAAGAAGAGAGGTGTTCCTGAATAGGCGAGAAGAATAGAGCTTCATTGCAACACACACATTGTACACGGTAACATGCAGCAAATGAAACAGCTTTCCAGTGAAGGCAAGGTAGACATTGTCCTGATCCACTAAAAGATTGGCACTAATATTAGAACTATTGTTGAAACTTACATTCCTGCACTCTGTCTTGTAACAACTGACAAACACTGCTGTAGGCACCATCAGTATAGGCTGCACTTGAAATACCAATATTGTGTGCTGCACTGCTAGGAATATAGTCACAGCGCTCCAAAGTAGATAATTGGAGTTGTGCCTGGAACTTGGATTGGGTGGTGCTCCACTATGCAGTGGCCTATAAAGGCTGACCATTGGAGTAATGCTTGAAAGTTCTCCAGTGTCACATGGCTCATGGATGGGAACCATACCGTGGCTGTCACAGGCGAGATCATAGGCATTGAGTTTAGATTTCAGGCTTCTTAACATGGCAGCAACAGACAGCTGTCTGTTGTGTGGTGTAAGGATGGTTTTTAAGGCAGCAGTCAGAGGGTACATCACCCACTTGCACCTCAATCCTATTGTGTCTCCTATTCCGTCATGTTGTCATAACCATCCGCTTTTCTTCCTGCCCCACTTCTACAAAGAATCCAGCTGAGAAATACCCCACACATTTGCCACTCATTCTCCTGGCTGCATCTACGCATCAGTAAGTAAAGAAAGGAGAGTTACATTGCATGTGTTTGGTGTGGCAATTTTACTGTGTGAATAGCAAAAATCTTGTAAGCGATAAACACTTTTCCTATAACTTTGTGTTGGGTATACATGAGAAAAATTCATGATAGTTTGAAATTGTGGGTGAAGCTTTTTGCTAGTCACTATGTTCTCTCTTTGCAAAAGACTGGATTAATATAGTGTGAGTATATGCCTGCAGTGAGTGATGCTGCTTATACAGTCTTATTCACTGTTTGTAACTGTAGAACTTGGCACAGTGAGTTAACTCTGTAACATAAGGTTGTGTGTTTTAATAGGCAGATGACTACAGGAATTAAAATTTTAAAATTTGTTCAGTAATGTTTTGAAATGTTGATGGTAAACGTTTGTTTGCCTTGAAGGTCTTCAGATAGCCAGCCTCCTACTGGAGTAAAGTTCTGGCTTTCTGGAAGTTTGTTAGTAATGTTGATTCTTGTGCATAATTGAGTAGATTAGATGCTGATCATTCACTTATCAGAAGGGATTTGAAAAGACTGACATAAGTGATTCAATTCTCTTTCATTTTGTGTTGAAACAATCTTATTTTATTTGGTTGCTTTAGGTTTGCAGGTAAAATGTTCGTTGCATTAACAGCAAATTTCTTTTTCTGTCAATCAGGACCTCTTCAAGAGGAGCTGTCCCCAACACTGGGGAAGAGGGGACAGTCAGGCAGCACCCCTGAGCCTGGCAGAGCACATGTGAGTTTCACCAGGAGCAAGAAAGTTAGATTTTGTAGCATATAATTCACATCACATTGCTTCCTGACCTCTTTCCACAAATTTAATCAGCCCAGAGGTTTCAGCCATTACAATACTTCCTGATTTTGTGTGCTGCGCTGCACACTTCCAACTTACTTAATGAAGTAAACTCCTTTCTGCTCATCCTATTTACCACAACTTCAGTAACATTATGTCCAGCACTCCAGTTGGTTTCCTGACCCCAGAACCTTTGCAACTTCTTCTGCACTGGTAACTGAAATGTTAGCTAAAGTCTAAATTCTCTATGAACAATCCAAAATGTTTATCAAAGAATACTGACATACTGCATCTTCATCTAGAAGAGAATCTCTCCTTAATAACTAAAGGCTGTACATAGTATATGGAATCTTAATGACAATCAACTTCATTTTCATTCTATTGATGTAATGGCAGTACTCACAGTGCTCACAGGTCTAAGGGCACAGCACATAACTGAACCAGATTGAGACGGCATGGAATAAACAACTCAGATCAGCAGATACAGTGAAGCACGATAAAGCAGCTATTGTCCCACCTTGCAGAAATGCTTCATTCACCTGCACCAGATTTCATGCACAAGAGAGAGAGAACTCCGAAAGCATATAAAAGTGTAAATCCTTTATTTGAACTTAAAAATAACTTTATGGTAGCCACTGTCATTCATACATACTATACACATTGTGAAATACATAACGTTACCAAAGTAATAGGTTATATGACAGTTTGTGTTATATATACACAGATTACAACCCATGAGCGAACAAAAGATTTTATTAGGTGGAACTAGGCCACTACTTAATTTTACAGAAAGATAAACTTTCTTCAAAACCAAAAGGTTTCTTCTCCTACCAAAATTTTATAACAAGCCAAAGAATATGCCACTTTATTGAATCGAAATATTAGCAACTGAACTGAATTTACATTCTTTTGTTGGGGTTTTCTCACAATGTTTTCTGGCAGATGACAAGGAAGTACAGGGATGCAGTGTCTGGGGTCGGTGGCTGGCATAGTAAGGACGTGGCACCTGGATGTTCTGGCTGATTGAATGTTTGGCGGGAACGCCTGTAGTGCTGGCTGGCGGAAGGTGCCGGCAGTAAGTTGCAGGCGCCACTTAACTGTGCTCTGGCAGCCAACTGTTGTGTTTGTGTGCCTGCGCACATCACGACAGTTAGTATTCATTAAACATGCCAATTGCCACTTACAGTTTACAAAAATATTTATTTGTATTGCAATTACACATCCAAGTACTTTTCTAAAATGACAGAAGAGCCACTCCTCTTGATACATTTGTGGCCGGACAAACTTCCTAAAATCTTCATAAAATACTTCACTGGTTTTCAAATCAATATCGCACACACTTCATAGACAGGTCTTATTGTCTCTGGGTATCAACAGTTTGACACACATGTTGCTTAGTAAATCAATAAAACTGACTTCATGTTTTTAAGCTCATGTATCACAGCTTGTGCAGTGTAATGTAAAAGTAACTTTGTAGCTGTGTAGTATTCAGATAGGTCTCTGGTACATGAAACAGAATCAAATGATGATTCTTTTGACAATCCGCCAGTTCTTGTACTGACTACTTCAAGCCGACAGGTGTCCCTCCAGCAATGACTCTATGATCAACACTGCTGCTGTCTGTCATAAAAAATTAACTGTATAGTGTCTGCCACAAGGAGTGCAATTCTAAAGGCAAGGGCTCATTCCACATTAACTTACATTGCCATAGTCAATGTCAAATATCTTGCATGTGCTCACAATGGGCCTAATTAATCCAAATGAATAAAAATGTGATGAAGTGACAAACAATACAGAGCATTTTATGAAGCTGTAGACATCAGGGGCTGGTTTGACACTGTTCACAAGATGCTGGATGCTAGAGTGAACCTAAAGTTTTAACATCCTCATTGTTGTCAAGCAGTAGAGGTAATTGTGTTTCTTGCGCCACTGAGGGGATATTTTCGAGTAGTCACACTGTTGCTGCACCATTTCTATAGTGAGGATCCACCTTTCATAAATATCCTTGTGAGTTCTTGCTGGAGCTTGATTGCTGGCCCTACTGAATCACAATGAAAGATTGTCCACAGTGAAAGAATTAGTGATGATGTTTGCTGCTTCAATGTGGTCACTCTCTTTGTGAGCTGGTTGAAACAGACACCATTCTGCATGAAAGGTTGCACAAGCCGTTTGTCATGTGACTGTCTTCAGTTGGTATTCCTGAAGTGTTGCACATACCACTATTCCACAATATTTGTTGGTAAGCATGATCTTCACCTGCTACCAGAACTTGTCAATATGTCTTTTCTATATCTGCTGTGAAGGCAATGCAGTGCATTCAGAAACACAATATTATGGATTACAATTCCTGTTGAATGATTGGTCCTGTCATCAGCAAACTGTTTAGTTACTAATCCATGTTCAATATGGTAGAAAAATCAAACACTACTCTGTCAGTAGTCGATCTGCCTTCCTCAGAGACAGTACTATGCACCATGTAACACAAAATGGCATCTGTAATGTCTACTGGTTGCTAAGTCTTTGTACTCCCTCATAAACTCGGCATAGCTTTCTTTAAACTTTGGTTGTCTCACAAGTTTCTATTCAGTCTGAGAGAAGCATTTTGCTGCAGTGTGAAAAGAATTGAGTACTGACTCATCTCTTCCCAAAACAGAAGACAAACAATGAACCTGCCTGTGGAATCTATATTTGTGTGTTTTTGCATTGCTGCTCTTCTCATCATTACAACATGATTTAGTTCTTCTGTCTCCAAGAATCTGTTCAAGGAAGTTTGAGCATCAGTGTAAGTTTTTGCAAAACATAACATGACTGAACACCTTGATGAAATGTGCTCTACCATTTGATACTGCTGTGATCATCCTGCTGTGTAAGGCGTGTGACCTTGAAGCGGACTTAGCAGCTGAGTGAGGCAGCCGGGCAACGCGGGCCCTAGTATTACTAGGCCCGTGTTGCTGGAAAATCAAAATGGCACAACACTGATAAGGCACGCTGGCTCTGTGCGGGCGAGTGGGGGCCGGAAGTTCCTACGTCATGGTGCTTGATAACTGTGTCGAGAGGCAGCAGCATGCTCATTCGACTCGAGGCAGCCACACGAAGCACACAGCCATGCCGTACCGCCGCAGAAGAAACATGAGGAGGAGCAGACTTCCAGTGTACAAGACAGTGGACACTTTCAGTTTTGTTCCTAATAATGTTGCTCAAGAAGAGCTACTGACTGGTCCTATCACATTTGTTGGATGCAAGATTAACTTTTCATGTACTACTGAAGCACAGGATGATCACTTCCTATGGAGACAATCCTTGCCTTCTAATAGCAACTTAGATTTGTCTCCAATGACCTAAGTGCTTGGCATTGGAGGGAGACTACTGTTTGTTCCCAGGTTTGCTGTGCCATGTTGGTACTGTAGTCTTGTGATCTGCAATGATTCACATTTATTTTTGAGGAAAGCACTCTTTCTTCAGATGACAGGGAGCTATTGGGACTCAGACTGGCTTCAGATTTTGTTCTTACAGACTGGTAAACTTTTTCTTTCAGGGGCTGAAACATAATCATGTCGTGCAGGGATGCATCTAGTTGTAATGCCACCAGTGCATGCACAATTGCCTTGTTAAGCAGTGCATAAAATACACTTGCACATGCCCTTGTCATTGATGGGAGTGCTAAGTTTCTTCCCACGTGTTGATGCAAGAAACTGAGTGTTATTGTATCTGTTGCAAACCATATTAAAGGCCACATTAAAGTAAGTGCTAGTCACTAGAATATGAGCAGTGGCATTGTGAGCTTCACATTACTTAACTAAGCAAATGATAATGCTTAGCAGTGCCCTGTAATTCCTCATTATTTACCACAATACTTTAAAATGTCATAAAAATGCCTGAACTGCATTACATCATCATTAAATGGTGGCAGTTAAGTGATGGGCAACTTGATGGTACTTTTGATGTACTCAAGTCAGATCCACCATCTAACGGAACCTTGTCACATGCATTGGCACAACACACTCACTGCAGTCTTGGGCAACTGAGACCACTCTCATACCATTACATCCTACCCTGGATTTTCATTGTTTGAATGTAGATCTCTAATAAGACCCCGATGGTTCATTGTAATAAGAAGAATTATGTTTCTTTTAGTGAGGATTTCTTCATATTGTGCTCTGCCATAATTAATTATTGTTTCTGAGACAGCTGACACCTGTGAACAGCTCATTAGCAGGTTCAAATGGGTAGATCCACAATATAAACCCTGGAACCAGAACATATCTTTTGGCAGATTGTTTAGCTTTTGCTAAATGAATAATTTTTAAATAACATTCAAAATGATAAATTACTAGCTTGCAGGACATGGCTGACAATATTTATTTCACTGATATTACCAAAAAGTTGGCACAAGTTGCAAATTAAATAAAGGATTTATTGGTAAACACTAAAATATATTTAGTGTGGACAAGGTGGATTGCCACTTGACCCTTTTTCAGAGACAAAAAGAGTTCAGATTATTGCTGGTGATCATGGTGAGAATGTAACAATAGTTGAACTTGGAGATGCTGTAATTGCAAGTATCCCACCTATAATTCTGTTCAGAGGAATGCTGTGTAAAGATGAAAAGCATTAAAAGTTCTGTGACGACACCTGTTTCAAAATAACAGAAAAAGCTCAATGACAACCAATATCCTTGCAAAACCCTCCTACTTCTTAATGGAGCTAAATCACATCAGGATGCCTAGTATTGTTGCTGCTGCTTAAGAAAACAAAATATTCTATTGCCTATAAAGGAATTAAATGTGAATGTATGCCAATTGATAAATGTGTTTTCAAAACATGTGAATATTCTGGGACATTGCTGACCTAATTCCTGGACATCTGGAAAAGTTAGGAGTTATAGATGTGATATTTGTAAGTGCCTGGTTGAGAGAAATGACACAAATGAGCCTGACTGCTGTTTCGAAGAAACCGAAATCTTTCCTTCCAATCTCGTAAGTGATTCACAAGTCTAGATTTGCACCTTCAGTTTTTACTGAGCATTCTATTGAAACAAATTTCAGCCATGATGCATCAAACTTACCATGTGATGATTCAGCAGTTGACAATTCTCCATAAGCTATTGATCTAATGTAGGGGGTACTCAATACAATCACGCAGGGAATACTACCAAAGTAGTAGTAGTAGTAGTAGTAGTAGTAGTAGTAGTATGGTATTCTGCCTTACAGCAGCTCTTATCGTGGATTAAGCCTCTTCCACTTTTGTCTGTCTATAGCCAGTCTTTTCATTTCTGAATATTTGCCTTCTTTCATATTGTCCAACATCTGATATCTTCTTTTACCTCTTCCTCTTGTTCCCTCCACTATTCCTTCTATTCCTTCCTTCAATAAACAGTCCCTCCTTAAACAATGTCCAATCCAGTTCCCTTTTCTCTTCCAGCTGACTTTGAGCATGTTTCTTTCTTCTCCAACTCACCTTAATACTTCTTCATTCCTTACTCGGTCTTCCCAGTTCACTTTTCCTTTCTTCTCCATATCCAGATCTATAGTGCCTCCAATCTTCTTTCGTCTTCCTTCCTCAATGTCCAGGTCTTTGCACCATATAGTGCAATGCTCCAGATGTGACATTTGGCAAGTCTTTTCCTCAGATTTTTGTTGAGTGGTCCATAAAGTAATTTGTTTCCTCTTGAATCCTACTTTTGCCATTGCAATTCTTTTCCTAATTTCTGTTGAGCAATACATATCATCCATTATTACAGTTTCTAAGTAATTGAAGTTATTTACTTGCTCTATTTCCTCTCCCCCTATTTTCATACAGAGTTTTGTCCCCTTTTCTCCAATTACCATGCTTCTTGTTTTCTTCTTGTTAATTTTCATTTGATGTTCTTCTAATTTTGTGTTTAGATTATATAACATTTGTTCCATCTCTCTTGTACTCTCTGCCATCACAACCATGTCATCTGCAAATCTTATACACTCCACTCTCTGACCCCCTATATAAACTCCTCCCCTTCCATCAATACTTTCATTAATAATTTCCTTGAGGTATATATTGAACAGTGTTTGTGATAAGCAACCACCTAGTCTTACACCTCTTCAGAGTTCAATTTCTTCATTCATCACACCTCCTACTTTTACTCTTGCTCTCTGGTTCAAATATGGATTTTAATTAGCCATCTGTCCATTCAGTCAGCTCCATGTTTCCTTAAGATTTCCATCAGTTTGTCCCATCTGACAGTGTCAGCAAGACTTCCGCTGCATGTGTATCAGGCACACTGTTCTATGTTTCTCACACTTTTTGCTGTTCTTTTTCTTTTCTACAGGTATTAAGATTCTTTCTGTAAAGTCCATTGGCGATTTTCCTGTCATGAATATTTGATTACACAATTCAATCAACTCCCTTTTCCCTTCTTTCTCCAATGACTTGATAGGCTCTTAAATCTCACTAGTTAGTATTGCATTTCCTTCGTCATCATCTGCAACTTCATCTTCTTCTTCTATCCCAATGTCTTCTTCACTTGGTCGGCTGTTTACAGCATATAGCCATTTTATATATTCTCCCATTTTATCATAATTTCTTGGGATTCACTCACCATTTTACCATCTGCTGCCTCTACTTCCTTCAGTCCATTGTCGTTTCTCTTTTCCCCTGAATGTCAAATCCACTGCTTCTTTGTACATGAAATCATATTTTCCTTCTTTCTCTAATTTCACTGTCTTGTCACACTCTGCTGTCAGCCATTTGTCCTTTGCTTCTTCTGTCTCCCTTCTTAATTCATTATTTAAACTTCTGTAGTTATGCTTCCCTTCTTCTTTGTCTACAGTTTTCCATTTCCTGCAATCACCGATCTTGGTTATCATAACTGGTGTTACCTGTTCTTTTTTTTTATTATTTTCCTCTCCTTGACTCAGTGTTTCCTTAGCTGCATTCTTGATCCTATTTTTAAAATGATCCTGCCTTCCTTCTGTGCATTCCATTTCCTGACTTTTCATTATGATTTCATAATATGCATTCTCCAATTTTTGACAATTGCCTTTGTCTTTGTTTCTCAAAGTTAATGTGCTCTCTCTTCTGTCCTTCCCAGGTTCCTTTCAATTAAACTAGAACATCAGCTATTACTAATATATGATCTGAATAAGTATCTGCCCCTGGATAGCTTTTGAGACTCTTTAGGCAATTTTGGTGTCTTTGTTGTATCATTATGTAATCAATTTGATATCTTTTGTTGTCAAATCGAGGTATCCAAGTACACTGTCATCTTTTGTGGTTACCAAATAGAGTATTTCCAACTACCATGAAATTTTCATTGCAGTATTCCAAAAGCATTTGCCTTTTCTCATTTCTTTCACCCAGTCCATATTTTCCCAGAGCTTCTCCTTCTGGTCCTTCACTAACTACCACATTCCAATCACCCATTATAACAATGCATGCATTTCTTTTCTCTCTCTGCTAAGTTTTCTATCATCTCACAACATTCTTATACCTCTTCATCTGAACGATTACTTGTTGGCATATAGACCTGGATGATAAGTAAGTCTTTCTTTTTCTCTCTGTCTCATCATCAATATTCTTCCACCAACATATTTAACCTTGATTACCTTGTCCTCCACCTGTCAAAATTTCAACCTTATTCATTCCATTTTTGTCTTCACCTGAATAGTACAATCAGAAGTCATCTCTTTCTAGTTTTCCACAACCACCCAACTCACCTCACACATACAGAGTATACCCAATTCGTTTCTTGTCATTTCATGTTTGGCGTTTTCTAATTTCCCTTCCTGGAGAAGGGTTAAGACATTCCAACTACCAATCCTCAATAAGTCTTCCTTCTTCTCCTTCGTTCCTTTTCCATTTTCCCAAATCTCGGGACTCCTCATTGTATTTGCCCCCTGGAGAACCGATTGAGGGGAAGCTTTACCTCTGGAATATTTTACAAAGAGATCAAGCCCATGAACATCTAGGGAAGTAATTCCAGTAGTGGTTTCCCATTTCCTTCCACTGTCCTCCATATCCTGTCACCTTGCTGACCCAGTTCACCATTGGGGTTGGTTACCCAACCATCCACTGGGTTGCTCAGCTTAACAGGACCATGATGTGTAGGTAGGATTGTGGAGAATTAAGATGAGAGAGGCTAAGAGAACTCTCTTGTTGCGTTCTTGTATTTGCATCTCACCCCATTTTTAGCCAGAGTCAAAAGGTTGTAGCAGTGATCGGCCCAAGTAATCTCCCAGGCCTACCAAAGGATGACAGATAACTTCACTTCTCCTGATAATGAGGATGACCTATAAAATATAGTTTCACATTGTGTTATCAACTTAACCTGGAACTTTCATTTTTCTGCTTGCATAATTATTTTCCTCTGTAAATTCTAACTGAATTTAGTATTCTTTAAGTAAGGGCCATGTGATGAATAACTCTGTTATTTGTACCGGAACAACTATGAAGTTCATAATTCACCTTCTCTACCCATCAAAGAGAGAGAGAAATTGACTGCCTAGTACCGTAGGAGGATTGCCATGAATTTCTAAATTAAAGAGTACTGGCCTCAAAGTTCCTTGCTGTATAATGTCGAGAGTTACAGAAGGGATAGATTGCCGCTCATTGTAAATGTGACACATGACCTACTACAGGAAAGTGGAACACCCTGCACAACATGGAGATAAACATAACATGCCCAATTTCAATGGCTGCTTCACAACCCAGGCAGTCTGTGTTGTCATAGACACCACCACCTTTTCTGAACTCTGGAGACTGGAGTTACCCTTAA
Organism: Schistocerca piceifrons; assembly: GCF_021461385.2. Classification (NCBI taxonomy): domain Eukaryota; kingdom Metazoa; phylum Arthropoda; class Insecta; order Orthoptera; family Acrididae; genus Schistocerca; species Schistocerca piceifrons. The sequence goes on along the minus strand of NC_060140.1, from coordinate 46,997,175 downwards.
AACACATACTCTGCTCCTGAAACCATTCCTGCCTCAACCTGCAGTAACCTACTGTCTCCCTTCTTCTGCCAAAATGTTCCCATCCCACCCTCACCCCACTGTTCTATCTTCTCCCAATTCACATCCCCTCTGTGCACGGCTCTCTGCAAGTGCACCAACCAGTCCCTTCTCCTTTTGTGTGCTCCTTTCCTTTCTGCTCAGTTTTTGCCCTTCCTTTCCTCACTCACTCACTCACTCACTCACTCACTCACTCACTCACTCACTCACTCACTCACTCACTCACTCACTCACTCACTCACTCACTCACTCACTCACTCACTCACTCACTCACTCACTCACTCACTCACTCACTCACTCACTCACTCACTCACTCACTCAGTCACTCACTCCCGATTCTGAACCATATAGCCTCATCTGCCACCTCTAGTCCCTGCACACTCCGCTGAGTTGCACTGTTTCCTCCTCTTCAACCTGTGTGGGATGTCCCTCTACCTGCTCTGCTCCACTATGGATTGTTAGTTCTGTTTAATATATTGGTCTGGCTTGAGCAGCTAGAGATATGGTGTGGTTGTGGTGGTGGTGGTGGTGGTGGTGGTGGTGGTGGTGGTGGTGGTGGTGGTGTAGCTTCTTTTTCAGTAGTTGTAGTGGCAACTGCCTGCAACACAAGTTTGTTCTTGTAACATCTGTCAATATCGACTTGATGTGCTGGTACCATGAACAGCTGAAATTGTGGAGAAACTACAGCCATTCTTTTCTTGTTGCTGTGTAGCTCTTCTGTGTGACTTAACCCATCAAACCCAATTTATTTTTAGTCATTATATATTCTGTATTTTTGGGAAACTGTGTCCTTGCAAAAAGGTACCAGTAACACTTTCTATCATGATGACCTCATTGTTGGGCACCCATGAGATTTGCACACACGAGGGGACCAGAGTAAGTGTTCAAACTCAAAGGAGTGTTTCCGGAGTCACTCGGCAGTAATTCCGGATATGTGGAGTGTCACATTTACCTGCTGGAATTGCTGAAGTCTGTTGGAATGCACAATGGACATGAATGGATGCAAGAGATGAGCCAGGATTCTTAAGTACATGTCACCTGTCTATCACATCTAGACATATTAGGGGTGTCTATCCCTGGTATTTGAGTGATCAGTTCGACAGAATATTATACTTAACGGCCCAGGTTCGAAGCCTGGCTGCGTCGGGGATTTTCTTTGCTCAGGGACTGGATGCTGGGTTGTCCTTACATTCATAATTTCATCCCCATCAACACACAAGTCACCAAAGTGGTGTCAACTCACAAGACTTGCACCAGGCTAACTGTCTACTTGATGGGAGGCACTAGCTACGTGGCATTTCCAAATCAGGGGTTCAATATCACTCAAATTGCACATGCCCCACACCATTGCAGAGCTTCCACCTCCTGTCTTGTGGGGTCTATGGATCCGTGAGGTTGTCTCCATACCCATACACTTTCATCCACTTGATACAGCTTGAGATGACTCATCCAACAAGGCAACAAGTTTCCAGTCAAGTCCAAGACCAAGGTTTGAAGTGCAATTACTGATGTAGACATACGATGGATTTTCACTTTTATATAACTTGTTGAACACAAACCAAACATCATGGTAAAGAATAGAAACACTAAAACCAATAATTCACAGTATCATTCAGTTGCTGGCCTAATTAAGCAAAATGATGCAACAAAATACTTGATTATATTCCAACAGGTCTCATCTGTCACAAGTGCCAAACTATTAGCTTACTTTCCATTACCATGCTTGTGTATGACCCAGTGCAATATAGACATTGTGAGGTGCAGATACACAGACAATTTTATGGCAAAAAATGTCCAATTTCTTCACACGATTTACAATATTATTCAGGTCACACATGGTTTGTACTGAACGAGAGTTCTAGCATACTGTATACTGTATATCATTGTGCAATTATTTACTAGCAAATTAACGACAAACTAATTGCTCCAAAAAGAAACAATGAGAAAGGGAAGATCAGGAAGATGATGGTGAGGTGAGCAGTCTTGCGATGGACCATCATAGCAACAATAGTTTGGAGCACAGAGGAGTGAAGATGTCATGGGAGGGCTTTGAACACCTGCAAGGCCCTAATTACTAGTGACAAACATAACAAATAAACATAGATGAACAAATACACCATTGGCTGTCATCACTCATGGCTTGGGTACAAATCAAACTGCTGATGTCTGCTTCACTGCAATATCCTTTTGGTGCTGATGGTGAATGGATGATTGTAACTGAGGTATTGTCAAAGGTGGTTGACTTACATACAACAAATAGCATATTGATCAAGTTTTGATTTTGCTCGCATCATGCTAATAATGTTGAAAACAATTAAAGAAATTTTCTTGCCCAAATGGCCTGACCTCTAGTGTAAGCTGTTAAGGATTCGGCAAACATCTGAAGCATGCAGATGAATTGACTTTCGATCAATGCAGGTCATGTATCTGGCACATTAATGAATTTCTAGGTATCCTCCATTCACACAAATACTATTATTTGGTGGGGACAGGTAATGTTAAAGCTATACAAATTCATCTCAAGGTCCCCCTGCAGGTACGGGGGTTAGAATAGGCCCAAAGTATTCCTGCCTGTCATAAGAGGTGACTAAAAGGTGCCTCAAATGCTTCAACCTATATGTGATGGTCCCCTCTTGGGTTTGACCTCCATATTTCCAATTCTTCTGAAGAGCGAACCAATTGGGGAAGGGCACCTTACATGGTACATTGTGCCCATTGTGCATAGAAACCTCTAGCCAGCCTTCTCATCGTCGCACTGCCATTCTGTTTGTTCCCCATCTCTTGGGTGAGGTTACATTCCTAGGTGCAATTTCCACCATGCACTGTGCATTGTTGCTTTTTGCGAAACTGATGACCAAGGACTTCCTTGCACCTAATATCCAGCATAGTAGCCAGTCAATTATGGTGGAGCTGCCATGTACCCTGTTGGTTGTAGCCCCCTTACAACACAGGGATCACTCTGCTGATGCCTGCGCCAACTCCCCACATATGCCAAGGAGTAGAGGCCTATCTCCCTGGGGTATCGGGACTCACGGCAATGGCCATCCTGCCAGGTGGCCCTTGTAGAGGCTGGGTGGTGCCCGTGGGGAGGGCCTTTGGTCGGAGTGGGTGGCATCAGTGCAGATGACCCACAATGAAGCGTGGTACATCATCTCTTGCTGGTGGCCATCTACCAGCAGTCTCTAAGCATTCGTGGGCTCAGTTCAATGCTCAGAAATACAATCCCAAATCATTCCCCTCCCTGGCCACGCTGTGGGAGGAGTGTCTCAGGATGGCAGTGACACTTATTTGCTCTGGTTCCTAGTTTGTACAAGAGCTGAAGTCTTTCATGTCAAAAAAGTCTAAATTCTTCATAGAGCATTTAGAGGACATGTTTGGGGAGGTGGAGGGCTTGTCCAAAATGCGCTCTTGGTCAGTATTGACAAAAACAGCATTCTATGCCCAGTCCTGGAGATTACTTGCTTGTGACAAGTTGGGGGATGTTTCAGTTACCATAACACACCATATGAGTTTAAATATGGTCCAGGATATTATTTTCCGTAGGGACCACCTTTTTAATCTAATGACTAGCTGCGCGCCAAATAAGAACATCAAGATGTTCATTTCATCTGGCACATACATTGGGGTCTGAAGGATAATCAGATTGCTACTGGTGCCTTCATCTTAGCCTTCAAGGGTGATACATGACTGGAGAAGTTCAAGGTGATAGTCTACCACTGTGACATCAAGCCCTGTAACCCTCCCCTGACAAAGTGCTTTACGTGCTGCAATGTTGGCCATATGTCTTCCTGCTGTACTTCCAGCCTCACATGTCGAGATTGTGCATACCCATCATATCCCAATACTCCATGTGCCCCACCTCCCATCTGTGTCAACTGCAGAGAGCCTCATTCACCTTGCTCGCCGGACTGCCGGATCTTACAGAAGGAGCAGGAAATCGTGGACATAAGACACTGGACCGACTGACTTATACTGGGGCTAAGAGGAATTATGAATGACACCATCCTGTGTGAATGGCACCCTCATATGCCACCACAACCACCACCATGATCAGTCTACCCTTCTACGGCTGTACCAGGCGTTAATTCAGTCCTGCCTAGATTATGGAAGCCTAGCTTACGGTTCGTTAACACCTTGCGCATAGTGATCGCTGGGCCCAATATTTCACAGCAGGGTCTGACTCACCACTGGTGCTTCCCTGACAAGCCCTGTCAACAGTGTACTTGTGGAGGCAGTTGTCCCTCCATTGTGGTTCTGGCGCCAACAATTACTGGCCGCTTATGCTACACACATCTGTAGCTTACCCGGGCATCCCACTTATTGTTTTCTGTTCCCTCATTCAATCGTCCACCTTCCGGAATGGTAGCACAGGTCAGGGTGTACGCTCACAGTTTCCGTCAGAGCTCTTCTCTCTGGGCTTGAGGTTTTCCGTCTTCCATTCTTTTCTGGGCCTCTCAGTGTATACCCCCAGGATGTGTGTGCCATCCATGGTGTTGGCTCGATTTGGCACTGGGCCTGAAGGACTCAGTCCTCCCTGAGGCCCTCTGTTGCAGCTTTCTCTCAATTCTTGCCACAGTTCAAGGCTGTGACATTGTCTATACTGATGGTTCAGTGGTTGCTGGTCATGTCGGTCATGCTCTCATTCTACAGGAACATTATGAACAACACTCACTGCCAGCTGGCTGCAGTGCTTTCACTGCCAAGATGGTCACCATCTCTCGCGCTCCAGAGTATTTATGCTTCTGCTCAGATGAGTACTGCATTATCTGTAGTGACTCCCTGAGCGGTTTACGAGCTATCGACCAGTTTTTCCCTCACTCTCGTCTGGTGATGGCTATCCAGGGGTCCCTCCATACTCTTGCCAGTAGTGGCCGCTCCGTGGTCTTTGTGTGGACCCTGGGTCCTGTATGCATGCTGGGAAATGAATGTGTTGACACAGTGACCAAACAGGCTGTCGGTGCACCAACCATGGAGATTGGCCTTTTGGAGTGTGACCTCTGGTCAGTTTTGCAGCAGAAGGTACTTTGCACCTGGGGTGAAGAATGGTACGCCCTTCTTTCACCCAACAAACTTCGGGCCATCAAGGAGGCTACCGGTGCGTGGCACTCCTCCTTGTGGGTCTCTCACATGGACTCTGTTGTCCTCTGCTGGTGGAGCATTGTTCACACCTGGATAACGCACAGCTATTTATTGCAGCATGAGGACCCAACTTTGTCGCTGTGGGTCACCTTTGACTGTGGTCCTCATCTTGTTGGACTGCTCGCTTTTAACGCTGCTCAGGCAGATGTTTGTACTTCCTGATACACTTCCTAAACTTTTATCAGATGATGTTGCGATGGCAGATTTAGTTTTGAGTTTAATTGATGCAGGGGGTTTTTATCACTTAATCTAAGTGTGTGTCATTTTTTTTTTTTTTTGTGTAGAGTCTGGCATTTGGTCTACAATTTTAGACTGGATTTTTAGTGGGTTTCATGGTGGTTGGCCTTTCCTTTTCCTTTTTTTTGTTTTTTGTTTTATTTGATTTTATGGTTGGCCAACCACTGTCACACTCCGTGTGATTCTAATTCCTTTTGTCAGGTATCTGTCTGTGTCTTTCTTGTCCTGTTTGTTGCCTCTTGTCATCTCCATTCTTTGTTTTCATTCCTTGTGGTGGTTTCAGGTTCTTGGAAAAAGGGACATATGGCCCTAGTAGTCTGGTCCCTTCAATCTCACAAACCAACCAATCATCTCAAGGATGACAATAGGAATGGAAGTTGCTGGAGTATTGGGAACTGTAGATTAATATCAACTTGTGTGATTGACGAATCTTTGGAATGTCAGACTCGTGACCCAATAAATGGATGGTATTAAGGACAAGCCATCAGCAACTAACATACATTACATGGGTTACATTACATGTGTATCTGCTGTAGCTGCTTCTGTTCTTCCTTTTGCTTAAGAATTCAAAATTGGACACATGTATATTAAAATGGTTCATCCTTGGATCAAATTCAAACTAGCTGCCTATGTCTTCTCAACTTAGTTGCATTTGCAACAAGTCAACCAGACAAACTTTTTCCCTTTATCTATATATCTTCTGAAGCATCAGACTCCGACACATCTGCTATAGTCACTGGCATTCAGAGACTCACCAGTACGGTTATCAAGTAATTGTTCAAGGTAAGATAAGTTTCTTAAGAACTGGTTCATAAATTTTTATTTAGGGACAGAGATACGAATAGATGTGCAAAAACTCAAGGAAGCATCACCTCTGTCAGAGGTGGGATCAAGACCTACAACCCCTGGGAAAGCATCTATCTTGCCCTACACAGCCTCCACAGGCAGGCACCACAGCGGTTATTCCCAGACTGACAGCCTGTCACCAAAGTCACACCTTTTCATGGCAGCATATTTACTTCTTCCCCAGGCATCAGCATGAAAGTGACAAGAAGAAATAACATTGCGAGCAAGTAGTTGCAATGACTCACTGGTAGCATTCAGTTGGAGACAGTTGACACTCTGATTCTAGAATACAAGTGTTTGGTTTCAGATGCATGTGGGAGATATGGCACGACACTGACTACTGTAGAGATATTGGAAGAATTCTATTGAAACAGGCACCACCAGCAGAATTCCTTGCTCGAGCAGGAAGAGACTGAGTGCAAAGCAGGGCCATATGGAGCTTGTGTGTAAGAGCTGTCCTCTCGTTTCCTAAATATGAAGCAGTTGAAGTGAGTGACCAACTTCAGTTCGAATGACACAGTTAACTGAAGGCTGAGGAAAGCTGTACTGCTTGCCCAAGGATCAACTGTAAAACAAGAACTCAGTGAGGAAAATGTGCTATATTGGCTGGCAGTTGCAGAGTTCTGTCTGAATGCAGCATGGAAAGATGTATTTTTCACACATAAGGTATCTAAGGGTTTTTCGTCTTCTGCTGCTTACTTTTCTGTCTGAGGGCCAGTGGAAAATCCCTTGGTGACGGGAAAACATCAAACATGAGATGAGAAAATTTGAGCTAGTTCTAGTTCACTTCATTCTTGTAACTGAAATAGACTACTTCCAGTTATGTTTTGATTATTACATTCTGTTTACTTAATCTGTGCCGACATACATGACTAGATATAAATCAAGAGAGCATTGTTTTAAAGCTATTTTTTGTTATTTTTGATTTGCCTGCCTTCCACTCTATTGCTATCCTCTGGACTTGCCCAAAAATAATCAAAACATTTATTCTAACAATATCTCTCTCTCTCCCTCTCTCTCTCTCTCTCTCTCTCTCTCTCTCTCTCTCTCTCTCTCTCTCTCTCTCTCTCTCTCTCTCTCTCAGGAACCAGGTTGTGAGAATGGCTTGTAGTTTCTAAATAGTGTTCAAATATTGAAACTGGCCTGTGTGCTGTAGTTAATTGATGGAGTGTGCTCTTCTTCCTATAGTGGTCATAGGATAATAAAGAATGTCATATTTGTTTGCATTGGACAAATTTTTTCTGAAGGGTGGACTATAGTATTGAAATTGTTCTTCCTGTAAATAGAGAACAAATGGAACTATTGACACTGCATCATGTAATTTCCATCGTGCTTGCTTCATAGCCTGATAAAGCACAGCATTGTTAAGAGGCCATCTGATCTCAACAATTGATCATTTTGCCTAGTTAGTGCTACATAACAATAGCAAGAGCAGGCACTAAATTTCCTTGCTAAGTGGCAATCTGTCTTACATTCCTGCACCTTTCAATAGGAGCAAATGATATGAGGAGTGGGGAGTAACCATAATGCCACTTGTCTCTGACACTTCATACCCTCATCTCTCCACAAACATTGTTAAATTGATTATCATATATGTAAATCTGGCAGGAGGCATAGTATGATCACATCACAGCACACAGAGATGGCTCCCACAAGGAAGGAGCACACCATTGGAGGTGCTAGTAACCATGGGACATACTTCTGCAAGGGTTTCATCATCATCTACTATGTCTGCTCACAAGCGAACATTGAATGAGTTACAGCCACAGACAATTCTTCCATCTGTGCCACAGTTCCTTGTTGTTTCTCATTTGGACGAAGCTCAAGACTCCTCGAAAGTCAACCTTTTCATTATTCAGAAAGGTGTTGACATGATTGCAGTTCCTGTAAAGTATTGTTCCCGATGACAAAATGGCACCTTGTTGTTAGAAGCAGTCAGTGCCATCCAGGCACAAAAATGGCTGTGAACTTCACTGCTACGCAACTTCCCTCTCTGGGTGGAAGTGCAATGCACTTTAAATTCATCATGCATTGTGGTTTATACACACTCACTCAATGGATTGTCCAATGAGGGAATACGACCTTGTCAGACTGGTAGTTTTGTAGCAACAGTACATAGTCATGAAAAGCGTTGACAAGGACTTGGTACCAACCTCTACTATCTTGTTGATATTTGACAGAGTTCAACTTCAATCAAACATTAAAGTGGGCTACAAGATAATTTAATTTCACCCTTACATCCCAAACCTAGGCATTGCTAACAGTGTTAGTGGTTTAATCATACTAGCCAGTCGTGTTCAAATCCGGGCAAATGCTTTTCATGAGGCAAGGATGCCCATGCTGCTTCCTCTCGAGATTGCCCCATTTTCAAAGATGAACATCTTATTCAAGAGATCAGAGGGAAGGAAAAGGTGTTGACACTTGCTGCTCGTAAGTTACTCACAAGTCACAAGCCCACTGTGCCTCCCACAGGTAAATATAGCACTGTCCTTGTATCTCCTCAGCCTACTAAGGAGGCAGCCCCGCAGACTTGTGATCTCACCTTTGATGCCACAGTCATCAGATCGGCCAGCGCAAATATCGTCCGTTCAACCTCCCCATTATCACCTGCTCACTCTAGTGACATTTGATGACCGTCACTATCATAGCGTCGACTATCAGGTCACTCATATTAAAGAAGTTATTCTTACAGCCATGGAATGTTCAATACCTCAGACCTCAGACGTCCGATTTATCTGCCCCCCCTTGTCAATTCCTTGGTTGAATGAGGCGTGAGTGGCAACATGCTCTTTGGGTTTTCCGCCACCATCCTACTTTGGCCAACTGTATCCACTATAAGCAGTTATGTGTGTGATTCTGTCGCATCATCCGCAATAGCAAGAAGGCAAGCTAGGACTTCTTTACTAGCTCTTTTGACACCATCACTCCCTCCTCTGAAGTTTGGAGTCAAATTCGACAGTTATCTGGTGCACCTAGTTTCTCCCCGATCTCTGGGCTCACTGTCATGCATGATACCTTAGTGGACCCAGTCGCTATTTCTAACTCATTGGGTCAACACTTTGCTGGGATTTCAAGCTCTTCAAATTACCTGCCAGCCTTTCCCCTGAAGAAATGTACAGCAGAAGTTCGACCCCTTGCTATCTCCTCACAAAATGGCGAAAGCAATACTGTTTTCTCCATGCGGGAACTCCAGCACGCACTCTCTTCCTCTCTCTCTTCCACCCCGGGACCAAATGGTATCGACATTCTAATGTTGCTGCATTTACCATACCACAGTCTGTGCTACCTCCTTCGCCTTTATAATCGAATTTGGACCGAGAGTACTTTTCCCAGAAGATGGCAGGTAGCTAATGTCGTTATTGTTCTGAAACCTGGAAAGGACAAACATGTCCCCTCTAGCTATCCCCCATTCCTCTCACGAGTAGTGTAAATAAGGTTTCAGAGCATATGGTGGATTGCCATTCAGCCTGGTGGCTGGATCCCTGAAGTCTTTTAACACCTGCCCAGTGCAGTTTGAAAAAGTATCGTTATGCAGTTGACCACCTCGTTGCTCTCTTCACTTCATCACGATAAATTTTCTCAGGAAACTCCAAACAGTAGCAGTATTTTTTGATCTGGAGAGAGCATAAGATACCTGTTTGAGGACAGGCATCCTCCGCACACTGTTCTCTTGGGGCTTTCAAGGTCAGCAGCCCCTTTTTATTTGCGTATTTATGGCAGAGCGCATATTTAAAGTGCGATTGAACACTACGCTCTCCCGTACTTTCTCTCAAGAAAATGGGATACCCCAGGACTCCATGCCAAGTGTTGCACTGTTTGCCATTGCCATAAATCCAATTATGGATTGTCTACTTCCCGATGTTGCAGGCTCCTTCTTTGTGGACCATTTTGCGATCTACTACAGCTCTCAATGGACCAGCCTTCTTGAACGAAGTCTTCAAGGATGTCTCAATTGCCTCCACTCTTCGAGCATCGAAACTGGCTTCCGCTTTACTCCCAGTATGACCGTTTGTCAATTTCTGCCGTTGTACAGAGGTTCTCCGGCCTTCCCTACATCTAGGTCCTGTCAAAAATCCATTTGCGGAGTTCGCTAATTCTTGAGTCTTACGTTTGACAGGAAACTGAGCTGGTCCTCCCACATATCCTATCTTACGGCTCGCAGTCTGTGATCTCTCAACATCCACTGTGTCCTGAATGGTACCTCCTGGGGAGCGGACTGAGTGGTCCTTCTCTGCCCCTATCGCACCTTAGTACACTCTAGTACACTTGAAATTGGTCTGTGGAAGCATAGTTTACTCCTCTGCTTGGACATCTATTCTTCGGCGTCTCTACTCTGTCCACCACTGTGGATTGCGTTTAGCATCTGGAGCTTTTTACTCCATCCCTGTGGAAAGCCTTTATGCTGAGACTGCTGAACCTCTGCTGTCCAATCGGTGAGCTGTCCTTCTGACAATGAATCATTATGCTAGCCATCTGTCTTCCATGACTGCTAATCTGGCCCATGACATTTGTTTTTGGCAGCTTCTTGGATTTAGGGTATGCAGGCCGCCCTTACTCTCTACTACCACCAGGAGTCCACTTCTGTCAATTGCTATGTTCTCTTCCCTTCCACTTTCCTAAAACTTTGTTGACAATTAGGGGTAGAGCACCACCTTGGCTTCATCCCGGACCTGCCTGCTCAGTGACCTTTGTCAGTTTCCCAAGGAAGGTACCCCTCCCTCTCTTGTTTATCATCAGGCATTTGCTGCTCTATGTGTACAAATGAAGGATGCCACATTTATTTACACTGACAGCTCCAAAACATCATTTGGTGTAGGGAGTGCTAATATTGTTGGTGACACCCCTAATAAATTTTGGCTTCCCGACCAGTGTTCAGCTTTAACTGCAGAATTTTACGCTGTTCTCCAGGCTGTCCAATACATCTGTCACCATCAGCAGATAAAGTATATTATATGCTCAGATTCACTCAGCTCTCTCCTCAGTCTCCAAGCCCTCTACCCTGTCCACCCTCTGGTCCACCAGTTCCAGGACTGTCTCCACTTGTTCCACATGAGGGCCATCTCTGTGGTGTTCCTCTGAATGCCAGGACATGTTGGTATCCATGGAAATGAGGTGGCTCATATAGCAGCCAAGGCTGCAGTCTCTCTTCTTCAGCCTGCTGTTCGCATGGTCCTCTTAACCGATCTACAGAAGGTTTTATGTCATCGTGTTGCTCTTTTATGGCACTCACATTGGTCTGCAGTTCCCAATAATAAATTGTGGGACGTGAAAGCTCTTCCTTGTGCTTGGACCTCTTCCCCCAGACCTCATCATCAGGAGAAGGTAATTTTAACTAGACTCTGGATAGGGCACTATCTTTTTAGCCATCGACATCTGTTAAGTGGTGGTTCTCCCGTGCTTTGTCCCCACTGTTCTCAACTGTGGATGGTGAGACACCTTTTACTTGAGTGCCCCTATTTTACTCTGTTATGCACCCATCTACAGCTGTCACCTGATACGTCTTCCATTTTAGCAGATGACACGAGCTCAGCTGATAGCAATCTCGAGTTTATTAGTATCAGTGAGATGACGTCAGCCATTTGAAGCTCTTTTTGGGGACAAACAACCCCCCTTGTAGAGTGGTTTCCTAAGCTTCCCTTCTGTTTCTTAGTTTACCCATTTTTTTGAGTTTCCACTCTCATTGCTCCTGATTTCCAGTTTGGTTCTTTACCTTTTCCTAAGCCACAGATTGGTCACTAACGACCGTAGCATTCTTGCATCCTAAAACCATAACAAAACAGGCTGTTACAACCAAAATGGATATGCTTCCCATTCAGAGGATTAATAACTTACCACTGCTGCAACCCCACGGCAAACTGTGGACATTCACGGACCTGATTAAGATATGTTGCTATTTCTCCACTTTTTGTTCCCATTTTAATTTTTCTTATTTTATTTATTGTGTATGTCATTCAGACCCCTAGCCCTTTGCCTGCCCCAGTCAAATTATGCCCCTGCTCATGCCACTACTCCACAAGCATTTCTTACTTGCAGTTTTGTGTTTATTGGACATGTTCACATTGGTCACATTGCGCTGCTGCTGTCACATCACCTTCCAGCTGTATTAGTCATGATCACAGAGGATACACCAGGCCAAAATACAAAAAAGCTTCGAAATTGCCCACATCAACAGGTCTAGCATCTTCCTGATCAAATGCTACAGTGTATCAAAAATGGAGTATGGATGCATTGTCTGTAGCTCTATCGAACAGTGATCTTACAGACTATTTTAAAGCCTTCCATTTTGACACTTTGTATCTCCTCCAGGTGATGTAAGATTTCCCTTTTGCACATCACAGAATCCAAAATTACATTGCAGTTGGATTTTGTATAAATGTTTAATTAGCTACTTGTAATAGTTCTAACTACATATAAGGACTGCCTAATGTTAAATCATGACTACTGAGTACCACACTTGTTCATGGTAATTTGCTGGATAAGCTGTGTATCCACATGGACATGTGGTTCATTTCGTTGCAGGATATAAAATTTTGGAGATGTTGGAACTCCCATACTGGTGTGCTGTTTCCTCACTCCCACTGTTCCTCTCTGCAGTGTCAATATGAATACATGTTAAGCTGTCACAATACTTTTGCATTGTGATATCATCGATCCCACTGTCACATAGTCAACTCAAAGACATGTACACTATTTCTTTGTAAATTAGACATACATTTCTGCATAGCACCTTAACGCCATCCACAGTATTAAGTGTTCGCTATGGAACACACAAGTCTCACTTCTCTGTGTGTACAGCTACAATGCAGTGAGGCTGGTTCACTGATCCCAGTGGCCACAGATGAATGCCATCAACAGCTATTTGGATGCCCACAGCGCTGTGTTTGTCACATTTGCAGTCTGCTGTAGCCACTTGAACTGCAGAATTCACGACTGTACTATGGTGACTAACAGACTGTGTGCTAACACACACACACACACAAGCGCATACACACACACAAGCGCGCGCACACACACACACACACACACACACACACACACACACACACACACACACACACACACACACACAAACTACATATTTTCACATAGCGGGAAAATAACTTTCTGGATCCGAACCAACACTGTACCTTGAACTGTCTATGTGCATCAGTAAGAAGCAACCTGAAAGTGTTGCATGGCCCTCTATCTTAAGTATCCGTGACCACATCATCAACATGCTCCAGGACAGGTAATAGCATGTTAGATTCAAACATATGAACCGTGATGATGAATTATTCTAAGATGCAATTCTCTGGGGCAGGTCAGTCTGTCCATAAATAGACAAATCTTATAAAATAATAATGTACAGTTGAGGTCAGTGTCCTCCAGTTGCATAGGTATGCAGTCATTACATTATTTGCAAAAAGATAACATTGCTATGATCAGGATTCACAGTGATCATGTGACCTTTAGTGCTTCTTCTCAGCATCACATTGCCAATAAAAAAGAAAGGGATTCATATATGAAGTTACAGTTCTAAGCTACCACAACTCTGCTACACTGTGTGGCGTATGTCATGTGATGTCTGCTAAATGGGACTACAACCACCAAGCCTCAAAAGTTAGGGATCTGTTGGTGATCAGTAATCTGGAATACAATGGAGACAATTATGTGCCATATCATCTCCTACCTCCTGACTGACAACCTGTAATTTTATAATGGTCTGTTACTCCTTTCCCTTTTCATGATCTCTTGGACTATTTCACCAGGTCATAGCTGAGGTAGTGTTCATTTTTGCAAACTATACTGTATTTGTCACTGGGGGTATGCTTACACCAACCTTCAAACATCTGGCAGCTGAGGTCTGCATTCCCACCATGCTAACTTGCATTTCCTGGCCACCTTTGTCTGCTCTGTGACAGTGGCTGTACGTGGCAGCTGGCAGCTCTAGTGAATTCACATAATTGAGCTCACTTGAAACTCAAATATTTTGTGATTATTCACTTGGATCATTATGCAGTTTTCATAAATGTCACTTCAATAAACTTTCACATCTATCTACTTGTATCTGCACCTGATTTGTTATCTCCAATACTATTTTAATTTACCATCTTACTAATACAGAGATGAGCATTGCAGTGACATGACATACTACTGCCATGTTCAAAGGCATTTGATTTACACTTAAATTCAGTTCATATATATTATTGTTATAGTTATTGTTATTGTTATTATTATTATTTTTTTTTCAGCTCCCTAAAAAGATACGGCTCGAGGAGCTGTTGGCAGGTGAGATTTTTGCTTTCTTCAGTAGCTTAATTATACATTAATGATTGCATGTTAATGTGTTCTTCTGTGGTACTTTCTTTTTATTCTTCTTCTTTGACTTTAATCCTTTATTTGTGGTATGCTAAATTAGTTGAGTGAAACAGTTGTTCAAAATTTTAATCTTAAACTAGACACTGGATATTAATTTTCTAGTGCATAATTCATAGTGTATAATTGGCAGTGTCATCATAACTACAACAGATAGTTGTGTTCAAAATGTATACTGTGGTAGACTGCGAGGGAAATGTGATCAAAGATAAAGAAGACAAATTGTTAAGTATCAAACTGACATTTAAAAATAGCTCACAATGAAGGTAAGTAATGATTGCCAATTGGCACACTACGATAAGCAGCAATGTTTAGACCCCACACACTTTATTCTGTAGTCATGGCACATATTCAGCTCATCATCTTGAGATAAATATATTTAATCATACAACTGTCACTCAACATAGCTGAGATTCTTGAAGAGTAAAATTTCCAATATTATTGGGGACTGGAAAAAGTCAATCACATTCATAGCCAGTGATTTGAAACCTCATTGTCATGTCTTGAAATGAAGAATAGTGTCCCTTTAATCCTTCTCCTCTCCCCCAAACCAGTATTTTTCCACATGACTGATGTCTGAAATAGCCTGGTCCATTTGGGAACCACAATTGCTCTCAATCCGCATACTGCAAGCATGCAATTGACTACGCCGTGACAACATGCTGTTGTGCACAAGATGCCTGACTTGTTGGTAGCTTCACAACCCGTGGCCTGGAGACTCCACTCCCATACCAGCTTTCCTTATTTAAACATATGGGAATTCCCCTTAACTCATCCTTAAGTTACACAATCCTCCTCGCCTCAGTACTCACTAGCACCTATCCTGACCTTTCCTGTACATAGCTCCATCCTGACCTTCTCACCTGATCTGCCCAACACAGCTCCTCACCCAGTTGGCCTGAAGGTCTAAGACAATATATCTGATTTGCATATGGACACACAGTGGCAAATGTTATTCCAGGCTTAGCCTTTTACTGCTTGTTTCCAGATTAACCCTTTCATGACCAATGGAACATACTAAGTTGATGCACAAGAATATAGTGTTGTCTTAAAGTTCAATAAACATGAAGGTTATGCATAATGGAGGCTTCTGTCATCATCAGTAACATAATCTGCTTCACTGTTTACTACAGTCTATAAATACTGGGGTAACATTCTGAATTAGCAACTCTAGAAGTAATGTGGTTTTGTAGTGGAGAACTCATACAATGATGTTCACTATGTATTTTCACTTAAAAAGGAAGTTTGGTGAAGGTCATTTGATGGAGCAGAAAAGTTGAAAAAATCAGGTGAAAAAGGTGGGTACAGAATGACTTCTGAACCCAACTCTGGTATAGTGTTTCTTGTCAGTCTAGTAGAATGCTGGTGGGTGTTATTGTGGACTAGCAAATAGTCTTCCTGGTTGTTGTTCTTGATTGCATCTGCAGGAGTTCTGTTGTAAACAATAAATGTCAGCAGTGAAGATTACACCTCAGGGAAGGAATTTGTAGAAAAGAACATTATCTCTTTTCCACCAGATACATAACATTATCTTTTGTGGATGCACACCCGTTTTTGTATGGGGAGTTTCTCCTTTGCTCATAGTCCTGTCCATTCTTCCACTTACATTAAGCATAAAGACAAAATGTTGCCTGTTTGTTGCCTGTTTCTCTTGAGAGTCTGATTTGTATTTCTACATTTGTTGGATTTTTATGTACAATGGCATAATCATTTACAAATGCTCGACAGTGAATTTCACTATTTATTTTCTTAGCATCTAGTCTTACTGGTAATACGTTGTGTTCTGTTAGATTTTGTTTGCATTATCTTACTATTTTCTCTAGGATGAAGTTAAAGAGGAGTGGAGACAGGCTGTACCTTGCATTACACCTGCTTTTATTTAGAGTGCCTTCAATACTTCACACGAAAACTGTACTTTTGCTTCATTGTCTGTGAGTGTTTCATGAATAAGGTAGTTTAGTTTTAATGCCAAATTCTTGAGTCACTTTGTCTAGTGATTCCCTGTCAATCGAATCGATTGCATTTTTAAAATATATAAATGTTAAAACTATATCTTCTGAGTTTGTAGGTGTGTGGCAGATTATGGACTTGATGTTGAAAATCTGATCTGAGCGAGTTCTGCCCTTTCTAAATCCACTCTGATATTCTCACAAGTAGCTATCAGGTGTTGCTTCTACCTGCTCACTGACAGTAGAGATATATCTCTGCAACTGTTTATATCATGCTCATCGCCATTTTTGTGCACAGGATGGGTAAGAGTCACTTTCCAGTTTCCCATATTTCTTAAAATATGGTCTGAAGTTGTTATTTTTGGTTGGGACATTTTATAACTTTGTCCACTGGCTTTGTTGTTTTCCACAGTATTTATTAAGTTTTTTAAAATTTCCTTAGCTGTGGGAGGTAGATTTGCTTCTGTGTTTCCATGAAGATCTGGAAATCCTAGCTAATAGTTCATTTGTCCACAATTGGAGAGTTGTTGAAAGTACCAAACTTTCTTATTAATTTACAGGTCTGGTTATTTGCTTATTTTGCCATTTTCATCTCTGAAGTACACTACTGGACATTAAAATTGCTACACCAAGAAGAAATGCAGATGATAAATGGGTATTCATTGGATAACTATATTATACTAGAACTGACATGTGATTACATTTTCACGCAATTTGGGTGCATAAATCCTGAGAAATCAGTACCCAAAACAATCACCTGTGGCCGTTATAACTATGCCTGGGCATTGAGTCATACAGAGCTTGGATGGCATGTACAGGTACAGCTGTCCATGCAGCTTCAACATGATATCACAGTTAATCAAGAGTAGTGACTGGCGTATTGTGATGAGCCAGTTGCTCGGCCACCATTGACCAGATGTTCTCAATTGGTGAGAGATCTGGAGAATTCGCTGGCCAGGGAAGCAGTCGAACATTTTCTGTATCCAGAAAGGCCCGTACAGGACCTGCAACATGTGGTCGTGCATTATCCTGCAGAAATGTAGGGTTTTGCAGGGATCGAATGAAGGTTAGAGCCGTGGGTCGTAACGCATCTGAATTGTAGCATCCACTGTTCAAAGTGCTGTCAATGCGAACAAGAGGTGACTGAGATGTGTAACCAATGGCACCCCATGCCAACATGACGGATGATAAGCCAGTATGGTGCTAATAAATACATGCTTCCAATGTGCATTCACTGCGGTGTCGCCAAACATGGATGTGATCATCATGATGCTATAAACAGAACCTGAACTCATCCGATAAATGACATTTTACCATTCGTGTACCCAGGTTCATCATTGAGTACTCCATCAGTGGTGCACCTGTCTGTTATGCAGCATCAAGGGTAATTTCAGCCATGGTCTCCGGGCTGATAGTACATGTTGCTGCAAATGTTGTGAAACTGTTTGTGCAGATGGTTGTTGTCTTGCTGACTCAGGGTTCGAGACATTGCTGCAAGATCCATTACAGCCATGTGGATAAGATGCCTGTCGTCTCGACTGCTAGTGATAAGAGTCTGTTGGGATTCAGCACGGCATTCCATATTACCCTCCTGAACCCACTGATTCCATATTCTGCTAACAGTCACTTGATCTCGACCAATGCGAGCAGCAATGTCGCAATACGATAAACCGCAATCACGATAGTCAACAAACCGACCTTTATCAAAGTCAGAAACATGATGGTACGCATTTCTCCTCCTTACACAAGGCATCACAACAGCATTTCACCAGGCAATGCCGGTCAACTGCTGTTTGTGTATGAGAAATCAGTTGGAAACTTTACTCATGTCAGCACGTTATAGGTGTCGCCACCGGTGCTAACATTGTGTGAATGCTCTGAAAAGCTAATAATTTCCATATCACAGCATCAGTTTCCTGTCGGTTAAATTTCACGTCTGTAAGATGTCCTCTTTGTGATGTAGCAATTTTAATGGCCAGTAGTGTAAATACTTGAAGCTTGGTAGCCATTTAGGTGATTTTTAAAAATCCTACAGAAATTCTGTGTGTGATTTCTAACAAAGTTGTTTTGCATGTCAAGAAGTTTACATTTCCCAAAAGACCATTTAGCACCCTTTATTATTCTTTGTTTCTTTCCTTTGCACTTCAAATTCATCAAAGTGCTTAGTCTTCTGAGAACAATACCTTTTTTCCTTCCTTTTGTTCTTTCTGCAACTGCTTTTTCACACGCTTCATTCCACCAGACTATCTTCATTTGTGTTATTCCAATACATTCTTCACTTCGCTCTTGATTGCTTTGGATAATTCTTCCCATTTTCCTCATTTTTCTATTTTAATTTCTTCTTGAAAATGTGGTATTGTCTCTCTTTTGATCTTGAGCCTCTCTGTGTTATATTTAATCAATTTTTGCTGTCTCTTGTGGGTTTTATTAGGGAGAAGTTACAGTTTAATTTGTCATGTAATGATCAGAGACAAATTCCCTCATTGTTACTTCCACATTCGTGATATCTTTAGTATTGTTTTGAGAAATAGCCACTTGATCTCATTGCAGTGCATCTAGTATTATATTTGGAGATATCCACCATTTTGCTTTCCTTGGCATTTTATGAAAGAAGTTGACATAAACTTCAACTGAATTGTTTTATGAAGATGAGTAAGTCCTGAGCCATTTTTGTTCATTCTTTTATGCGATGGATATTCTCTTAAAATACTCTAGTAGCATCACAAAATTGGCTTTTGTAGCTTTTGATATTTTGTCTTCCAAAAGTTATCAGATACTGCTACTGCACTCGTATTTTTCTTATCGTCATCATTAAAAGGAATGTGGCAATTAAAGGGTATACTGTTTATTTTTGCAATTTCACTGTCAGAAGTGTGTCTTTCTGAATGAGATTGAAATTGTCACATTATATTCAAACATTTTATGAATTTAGAGGGCAGTAGCAAGTATTGGCATTCCTTTTATAATTTTTATTGCTGGTTTCTCCTCAAAAAATTTAGTGTTTGTTTTCGATTCTGTATCATTTTTCTCCAAAAATTTTCTCGTACTGCTAAAATTTGTATGTCATACTTGTCTAAGAGAATTTAAAGTTCTCCTTGTTTACCAAATTTTAATAATGAGTTCACATTCAAGGTGTCTGTGAAGAGTTTTCTTTTGAACTTGAATTTGGAAGACTAAGAAGGTTGCTCTGACACATTCTTCCGGCTATCTTTGTTGTTGTTGTTGTTGTTGATGATGATTGTAGTGGCAAACAGATGAGTTTGAGAACTAACTCTTTCATGTACCAAATGGTTTGTATTCTTGGTTTACACCACAAGGCGCTTCTTTTTCAATTTTCTACAAAATATCCCTGCTTTCCGACAGTCACTGTTTTCAAGTAACTAAAAAATTTTAATTTTTCAAAATTCCTTTGAGCTAAATTATTTAGGGAACTTAAGAATGGCACCATGTACAGAAAATTTCAGACTGTCAGTTATGAGAATTTTAGAAAAGTGACAGTGTACAGGAATAAGTGGTGTCACGAAATAGTATCTTAAGTAATTAATGATTTTGAACTACATAAATAATGTATAAATAATTACTTATTCAGTGTCTGGAACAACTGGTCTACAAAGCTGACTAGCTTTTTGTTCCATAAGTTTAAATTGTGACACGTGTATTATTACTTATTAATGAATGTACAGTATACTGAAATTGTATCTTAGATGATGAAACTGCAAAAAGGTGGGAATTTAACGAGATGGGAACTGGATAAATGGACTAAACCAGAGGTTGTAGAGAGTTTCAGGGAGAGCATTAGGAAACAATTGACAGGAATGGGGGAAAGAAATACAGTAGAAGAAGAATGGGTAGCTTTGAGGGATGAAGTAGTGAAGGCAGCAGAGGATCAAGTAGGTAAAAGGACGAGGGCTGGTAGAAATCCTTGGGTAACAGAAGATACATTGAATTTAATTGATGGAAGGAGAAAATATAAAAATGCAGTAAATGAAGCAGGCAAAAAGGAATACAAATGTCTCAAAAATGAGATCGACAGGAAATGCAATAGTGCTAAGCAGGGATGGCTAGAGAACAAATGTGAGGATGTAGAGGGTTATCTCAGTAGGGGTAAGATAGATACTGCCTACAGGAAAATTAAAGAGACCTTTGGAGAAAAGAGAGCCACTTGTATGAATATCAAGAGCGCAGTTCTAAGCAAAGAAGGGAAAGCAGAAAGATGGAAGGAGTATATAGAGGGTCTATACAGGGCGATGTTCTTGAGGACAATATTATGGAAATGGAAGAGGATGTAGATGAAAATGAAATGGTAGATGTAAAACTGCATGAAGAGTTTGACAGAGCACTGAAAGACCTGAGTCGAAACAAGGCCCCAGGAGTAGACAACATTCCATTAGAACTACTGGCGGCCTTGGGAGAATCAGTCCTGACAAAACTGTACCATTTGGTGAGCAAGATGTATGAGACAGGCGAAATACCCCCAGACTTCAAGAATAATATAATAATTCCAATCCCAAAGAAAGCAGGTGTTGACAGATGTGAAAATAACCAAACTATCAGTTTAGTAAGTCATGGCTACAAAATACTAATTGGTAGAAATCGACCTCGGGGAAGATCAGTTTGGATTCCGTAGAAATATTGGAACACATGAGGCAATACTGACCCTTCGACTTATCTTAGAAGAAAGATTAAGGAAAGGCAAACCTTCGTTTCTAGCATTTGTAGACTTAGAGAAAGCTTTTGACAATGTTGACTGGAATATTCTCTTTCAAATTCTAAAGGTGGCAGGGCTAAAATCCAGGGAGCAACAGTCTATTTACAATTTGTATAAGAACCAGATGGCAGTAATAAGTCGATGGACATGAAAGGGAAGCAGTGGTTGAGAAGGGAGTGAGACAGGGTTGTAGCCTGTCCCCGATGTTATTCAATCTGTATATTGAGCAAGCAGT
Organism: Schistocerca piceifrons; assembly: GCF_021461385.2. NCBI lineage: Eukaryota > Metazoa > Arthropoda > Insecta > Orthoptera > Acrididae > Schistocerca > Schistocerca piceifrons. Next base: position 46,975,649 of record NC_060140.1, on the reverse strand, counting down.
AAAGGAAACAAAAGGAAAAATTCCGAGTTGGTATTAAAATCCATGGACAAGAAATAAAAACTTCAAGGTTTGCCGATGACACTGTAATTCTGTCAGAGACAGAAAAGGAATTGGATGAGCAGTTGAACGGAATGGACAGTGTCTTGAAAGGAGGATATAAGATGAACATCAACAAAAGCAAAATGAGGATAATGGAATGTAGTTGAATTAAGTCGGGGTGATTCTGAGGGAATTAGATTAGGTAATGAGACACTTAAAGTAGTAAAGGAGTTTTGCTGTTTGGGGAGCAAAATAACCAATGGTGGTCAAAGTAGAGAGGATATAAAATGTAGACTGGCAATGGCAAGGAAAGCATTTCTGAAGAAGAGTAATTTGTTAACATCAAGTATAGAATTAAGTGTCAGGAAGTCATTTCTGAAAGTATATGTATGGAGTGTAGCCATGTATGGAAGTGAAACATGGCCGATAAATAGTTTGGACAAGAAGAGAATAGAAGCTCTTGAAATGTGGTGCTACAGAAGAATGCTGAAGATTAGATGGGTAGATCACATAACTAATGAAGTATTGAATAGAATTGGGGAGAAGAGGAGTTTGTGGCACAACTTGACTATAAGAAGGGACCGGTTGGTAGGGCATGTTCTGAGGTATCAAGGGATCACAAATTTAGCATTGGAGGACAGCATGGAAGGCAAAAATCATAAAGGGAGACCAAGAGATGAATACACTAAGCAGATTAAGAAGGATGTAGGTTGCAGTAAGTACTGGGAGATGAGGAAGCTAGCACAGGATAGAGTAGCATGGAGAGCTGCATCAAACCAGTCTCAGGACTGAAGACTACAACAACAACATTTGGGATGAACTAATTAACAAAACTGGAAAACAATGTCACAAAATATGCAGGGTTGAAAAAAGTATAAATAGTTAACCAGAACTCCACAGACAAATGCCTTGACATTGTTCAGGGGTCCCTAAGCACACTCCTGGAAATGGAAAAAAGAACACATTGACACCGGTGTGTCAGACCCACCATACTTGCTCCGGACACTGCGAGAGGGCTGTACAAGCAATGATCACACGCATGGCACAGCAGACACACCAGGAACCGCGGTGATGGCCGTCGAATGGCACTAGCTGCGCAGCATTTGTGCACCGCCGCCGTCAGTGTCAGCCAGTTTGCTGGGGCATACGGAGCTCCATCGCAGTCTTTAACACTGGTAGCATGCCGCGACAGCGTGGACGTGAACCGTATGTGCAGTTGTCGGACTTTGAGCGAGGGCGTATAGTGGGCATGCGGGAGGCCGGGTGGATGTACCGCCGAATTGCTCAACATGTGGGGCGTGAGGTCTCCACAGTACATCAATGTTGTCGCCAGTGGTCGGCGGAAGGTGCACGTGCCCGTCGACCTGGGACCAGACCGCAGCGACGCACGGATGCACGCCAAGACCGTAGGATCCTACGCAGTGCCGTAGGGGACCGCACCGCCACTTCCCAGCAAATTAGGGACACTGTTGCTCCTGGGGTATCGGCAAGGACCATTCGCAACCGTCTCCATGAAGCTGGGCTACAGTCCCGCACACCGTTAGGCCGTCTTCCACTCACGCCCCAACATCGTGCATCCCGCCTCCAGTGGTGTCGCGACAGGCATGAATGGAGGGACGAATGGAGACGTGTCGTCTTCAGCGATGAGAGTCGCTTCTGCCTTGGTGCCAATGATGGTCGTATGCGTGTTTGGCGCTGTGCAGGTGAGCGCCACAATCAGGACTGCATACGACCGAGGCACACAGGGCCAACACTCGGCATCATGGTGTGGGGAGCGATCTCCTACACTGGCCTTACACCACTGGTGATCGTCGAGGGGACACTGAATAGTGCACGGTACATCCAAACCGTCATCGAACTCATCGTTCTACCATTCCTAGACCGGCAAGGGAACTTGCTGTTCCAACAGGACAATGCACGTCCGCATGTATCCTGCGCCACCCAACATGCTCTAGAAGGTGTAAGCCAACTACCCTGGCCAGCAAGATCTCCGGATCTGTCCCCCATTGAGCATGTTTGGGACTGGATGAAGCGTCGTCTCACGCGGTCTGCACGTCCAGCACGAACGCTGGTCCAACTGAGGCGCCAGGTGGAAATGGCATGGCAAGCCGTTCCACAGGACTACATCCAGCATCTCTACGATCGTCTCCATGGGAGAATAGCAGCCTGCATTGCTGCGAAAGGTGGATATACACTGTACTAGTGCCGACATTGTGCATGCTCTGTTGCCTGTGTCTATGTGCCTGTGGTTCTGTCAGTGTGATCATGTGATGTATCTGACCCCAGGAATGTGTCAATAAAGTTTCCCCTTCCTGGGACAATGAATTCACGGTGTTCTTATTTCAATTTCCAGGAGTGTATTTTGGTATAAGGAACACACTGTCTACAGCAGCTTGTCACACAGTAAGTTTAATTGATTTAGTCTGTTACCCATATTACAATGGTTTCTATGAAAAACTTTTGCAAAAATGGCAGAGTTTGCGTATTTAAACATCAAAACACAAAACGCAGATTAATGCCACTAGACATTGATTAAACTGTAGTGTGGCAGCCTTTGCTGCAGGAATAGTTCAGCACAGTGTAATCATTCCACAGCATTCAATGAACCCATACCAAAACTACATATTGGCCAATTCTAAGTGAGCTATGTTATCCATAGTTGTGTGTGTCACTGTTCATGTAGAACTAATAGGGGTGGAAGAACAATCCTGAGACAGAACTGAGCAGTACTGAATGCAAGCTCAAAGATGAAGAGTAAGATATGCATTATGTTGCTAACAGATACTACTGTTAATGAATGGAACAGATTTCTTTCCAAACGCATGACATGGTAGACACCATTGATATTTGTCGTGTTGTGCTCATGTATTCAGTACATATGAAGTGCTGAATATGCACCTAGATCTATTAATCATTGGCCTAGTTCATGGAAACCTTCACCTGAAACAGCATTAGAAGGACCAGTACCTTCAGCACACGTGGCTACAAACTTTGTTGTTATACTGTTGTTTAATATGTTCAGTATCACTGAAATAGCTGTGTCAGTTTGGGTTTTCTTACAAATGCATTGCTTTGAGTGAGTAGTTCCTGACTGGAAACAGAATAATGCAAAACAGTATATGCACATAGTTGACTTTCTGCTTTCATCCACAACCAATCATAATGGATTCCAAACTTCACTGTTCAGATCCTCCCAATAAAATTCATCAGTGTTTATGTATTGATACCAGTCTTTTCACAGCATTTTTTTCTCATGCTGCAGGATTATTTGCACACAAATGCGAAGATAGGGATGGTGATGGTTAAGGACTGTAGATACATTCAACATGTTTGGAATGAACCATTATTCAGGACTGACAAAAGAAATTTGACTTCTATGTGAATATGGCATTGATACTATTCAATAGTGGCAGTGAAAATTCTTCTGTACCGGGATTTGGATATAGATTTCTCACTTTACATGAGTGGTCACCTCAATCGCTGTTGGTGTGGGAGCATGTTTCCTATCTAGCCCAAATCTCCATATTACGTACCCAGTATGTTTTCTTCTTTGCTTTCAGGACTACTGTATTTCTGCGGAATAGCACTCAACATAATGCATCGGGACTGAAAGGCAAATATGCCATTAGGCATCTGTATTTATAAAGGTATGGTGTCTGTTGTTGTGGATGTTGGACCAAAAGAACAGGCACTATATCTATAAATTTTCTAGGTTTGTCACATTTTCTGTGATTGGCTATGACAAGTGGTGTGGGGAGACTATAAATTTAGCCTCTGGTCACTTAATCTCACATTTTGTGCTTCCTTGTTGGGTTGTGGAAGACTTCAACACCTGTCAACCACAGCTTCTGTTTCATGTCTTTCTTTCTCCTAACACTACAGCCAGATGTTGCAGTGTAGCTATTTAATCAAATGACAAATTATCTTCTATAGCTTATCTTCTATACTTTTCTGAAACTCTTTCATAATTACTTTAAAATTCATAATTAATGTCTTTGCTACACCACATTTTTATAAATAACTTACTATATTACTGTTGATTTAACAAATTATACTTTCCCTCAAAAACACACACACACACACACACACACACACACACACACACACACACACACACACACACTCTCTTTCTCACACAAAAATGCTGCGATAGCTGTCCAGTGCAGAATGTGCACATTATTCCCTGACATACATCACCACATACAAAATAGAAATAAATCTAATGACCAATACATGTACGTTTATGTATGACATATTGTTTAATATCACTATTTTCATACTGTAATCATAATATTAGAAAAAATTAATTTATTATTAAGAGGGCATAGGTCTGTGCATCACTCCTCTGGAGTGTCGTGTATAAGCACAGTTCATAAAATTTCTGTCGCAAGGACAATGCCGGAAGCTTTCTTTTTTCTTTCTTTCTTCCTTCCTTTCTTTCTGTTGTACAAACATGCAATGAACATGGGTTTCTGTTTCTTAATAATGGCTGCTGAAATCTGTTGTGGGTTCAGTACAGCTCTTTGTTTGTTAAAATACCCTTATATGCCAGTCATTGCAGTTATAATAGGAACACAACATTAAAGCAGTAGATAAAGATTTTTAAAAGAAGTTTTCCTCTCTGTGTATTTACAGCTGGAGGTACTGGGGGTAAGGCCAGTCATCGTGATCAGGAACAGGAGGCCGGCCCCAGTACCAGGTCTCCAGCTGCAGACTCACCAGGTGAGTAAGAGACCACAGTTGGAGGTTGGTGTTCCTACTATACTCTACTACTCCTACTCCTACTCCTACTCCTACTCCGGAATCTAATGTATATGGGCACCTATTAATGGACTTCAAGATGGGGTGTGTCCACACTTCTCCTTTAAATGATTGAACTCATGTGGGGAAACTTTCATCCATTCTTCCTCGATAGTTGATACTGGAGAAGATGGAAATAGTGGACATTGGGTTTGAAGTGGAGCCACCTTTATATCTCATCCCTAAGATCAACCATTGCTTTCAGGCTGGAACTTGAGCAGACAGGCACACTTCAGGAATGTCTCTGTCCATAAATAATTTCCTCGCAATTCCGCTTCATGACAGGTGGCATTGTTGAACTGATTCAAATGTTCATTGTTTCTGCAATCTTCCTCTACTGTAGACAGTACACAGTACCGTCAAATATATGCTTATCCTTCTGCATTTAGCATTTTTGAAAGTGCAATAAGGGGAGAACAAGTTAACGAGCAGGACTGGCATATTGTATGACATGCCTCCTGTGCATGTCATTGATGGCACTAAGATGATGGCAGGTAAAGTAAACATAGGGTTTCGCAAACTGAATCCAGCCATCAGATTGCCATGGAGGAGAGAATAATTTGTCACTTCACTCCAAAACACTAGAATATTACCAAGCGAGGTGGCGCAGTGGTTAGACACTGGACTCGAATTCGGGAGGACGACGGTTCAACCCCACGTCCGGCCATCCTGATTTAGGTTTTCCGTGATTTCCCTAAATCGCTCCAGGCAAATGCTGGGATGGTTCCTTTCAAAGGGCACAGCCGATTACTTCCCCATCCTTCCCTAATCCGATGAGACCGATGACCTCGCTGTCTGGTCTCCTTCCCCAAAACAACCCCAACTAGAATATTGGAGATAAAAAAAATGTGCTCATTGGGATAAAATACAGAGTAAATGTAGTTTCTTATTAAACACTAACCACATCTTTAAAATTGTAATTGGTTAATGCACGACTGTGTGCTGCACCCGTATGTTCGAAAAAGCTGTGTGTAAAAATGCAATTTTTGTGGGTCATATCTCAGGTTATGTTGATCAATGAACTAATGGTCCTGTGTTTTGGACAGACATCACTCTAGTGACATTTCCTAAACCTGTAGGAAAAATTGTGATACTGCAACTATCCTACAGTACAGAGTAAAAAAGTAAATGTTAGCCAGCCGGGAACATCAAAACATTTATTTATAACATGACCTGTTACTAAGAACCACTGGTTCAAAGTTGTCTTACTTTTGCTGCAAAATATGCATGTAATTACTGGTCTTATGCATAAATGTAGTTTTTTCTGATGCCATTGCATGTGGCAAGGGTTCTAGGGCCAATTAATGATTTCTCAGGTCACAAAATTATGATTTCAGTCAGACTTTTTTCACCATGAAGCTTTACGATCACTCGCTCTAAACAATGGTCACTTGATACCTATACAGATATGATCAAAGTGGTATTGCAGTAAAAAGTAGGGTAACTAGGATCTTAATATATCTGGAAAGAAAAAGATGGCAAAAATTTTGTAAAACTGGAAAGACTGGAAATTCCATAAAATATTTCTAACAGTTTTACTCTTTTATGGTACAAATCACAAGCCAGATATTTTCAATGAATCGCAATTGATGAGCAAAATATCGGAAAAAGTAAAACACATGATAAAATGTTTTGTAACAAATGTCCTTCATTTGAATCCTGAGTGTGCTTTTATTTTGGGTTTATAGCCATTCTTGTGTGTGTGTTGAAATGTTAAAAAATGTCTGTCCTGCTGTGACATGTCATCACTGAAAAAACATATTTCTAGCTCCATAGGCCAGTTGTGGTTTTCAACTGTGCACAATGTCACCCAGATCTCATATCTTAGACCAGTACTCACACTCGGACCTACTGTGCCATCCACCATACTCCCCAGTCACAATCCTTGTGACTTTGATTTGATTCTGAAGATGAAGGAACCACTGTGTGGCTTTCACTTCAGAACTGTTACAGTGATTAGACAGGCAGTAGACCACTCCATTCATGCCATCAACAGAACAGGCTCTTCCAACAGTATATTATGCCTTCCGCATAGCTGGCAACAGGTGATACATGATGCTGGTGACTACTTACGTCAGGTGCAAACACGCAACTCTTTCGTATCAGTTGTGAACAAATAGTTGCTACTATTTAACATTGTGTTATTAAACAAAATGTTTAATTTTATGCCCCCATCATTTGAGAAAACTAGTAAGAGCTATTGTGATATGTCTTGTCTAATGTGTTACTACAATCAAAAATATTTGGAATTTAGTAAAACAAAAAAAAAATCATAAACCATATCTCCAGCTTCCCCCAGTGGTTTGGAAAGCACACACACACACACACACACACACACACACACACACACACACACACACACACACACACACACACACACACACACACAGAGAGAGAGAGAGAGAGAGAGAGAGAGAGAGAGAGAGAGAGAGAGAGAGAGAGAGAGAGAGAGAGAGAGAGAGAGGGACAAAAACACACACTGGATAAATTGTGGAATGTGCAAAGGTTAAATATGGTGACAAAGAATACTAGCACCATGATACCTTCATGTAGCAGGAGTCAGAAAGAATAATACATGTATGTGAAAAGTAGTGGTGATAAGTTTTCAGGAAATGTTTAATCTAAAGTTTACACTGTCTCATATTGGGTTCAGGGAAGATTGTCAATAGTGACATAAAATATATTTAACTTGAATAAATAAGTTTCTGGTTTTACCAAGAAATAATTTCCTTTCTTTAATGCACACCTAATGTAATTCAAGATTGATAGGAATTGCACTCGCAACGACTTTAGATCAGGGGGAATGGTGCCCAAGTTTCCACAAAGATACTGAAATTCAATTAATAAGAGCTGAGTGTCTCACCTCAACATCAGTGGTAATGTTTTGAGCTTCTAGTAATTAGCTTCTCCACTCAGTTGATGCCAAAAACTTTAGCTAAACAGATGGCATGATCAAACACCTGAAAGATCTCACATAGAACTCCCCATACCACAAGATGTTTCAGCTGACAAATTTAGCTTACTGAGAGTTTAAACAGCAATGGCAAGTGTACCAAAGTGAGCATCAATTGGTATTGCAGTGTCAAACTGAGCATTCCAGTGGGTATCAGATGTGGCATATAGTGTTTCAGAATTCCCTAATAATGTGAACTGCTACTGGACTTGTTTTAAATGTCAGATCTCTCCAAATGAAGTATACGGTAATGGCAACACTCAGTCACATATGGTTAAGAAAAGCACATAAAGAAAATTTCACAAGAGGATTTCACTGAAGAAAATGTCAGAGCAACTTCATACGATCCAATTACTTCCCTTGCCATAACCATGTCTTCCACCCAGGGGGCTCGCCACTCTTTGGCGGGTTTGTGCTTCGCTATCACGGGGCCCCAGCATTGTCAATGTCTTTTTCCCTTCTGTTCTGCATGTCTGTTGTCTTGTTATTCCTTGCACTCTCCCTTGGAAACATTTATTTTGTGTTACTGGGAATATTCCTCATTGCTTGTCGCTGACATAAGAACCGTCTCACCACTGTTTTTCATTTCCTTTCCATTTCTTCATTTCCCTCCCCCCTCTCATTCCTCTGATTTGGCTTTTGAGGATAATCTTCTCCTCCTCCTCCTCCTCCTCTTCCTCTTCCTCCTCCTCCTCCTCCTCCTCCTCTGTGTGCTCCTGATCGCTAGCACGTGCATCCGACATGTAACATGTAAGACTTTTATCCATTGTGGATGTGGAACACTGCGACTGTGGTGTGAAAAGGTTTTCAGAAATTACTGCAACCAGTCGCCTTTTATGTAGATGTATTTTATTTAACCATGACCGGTTTCGAGCTGCCTAGCAACTCATCATCAGATGGTATATACATTTAGTGCTTTTTTGTACCCATTGTGTGGGTGGTTGAGTATCTGTGGCTAGACAGAAACGAGAACAAATAATCGCTACATGTGGTACAGTAACACGAAATATTTACAGCATAATTTATGTTTAACGTATAAGAGCAAATAATCACTACATGTGGTACAGTTACACGAAATATTTACAGTTTAATTTACGTTTTGAGGTGTTACTTACAGATAAATCTTTCTGCAGGTATATATATCTCTTTTAGGACGTATTTTTGAAACCATTGTGTCTTGTTTTTCACAATTTCACAAGTTAAAACTTTCACTAGATGTATATTACTTTTATGAGGCACTGTTGGAAACATATATCTTGTTTTTCGTAAACATCGCTGAACACACTTAGCCACAGATACGAATACAGGATTTACACATTATAAACAAGCCAAAGATTGCAATATAACTACAGTATCAAAGATTTCAAGTTGACCAGAGGCATTATTAGTCATCACACACACTGACAAGAGATTTGTCTTTATTACATAGAAAATAAATGTAAATTAGCTTAAACTAGTAAAATGTTTATTTATAAATTAACTGTGCAATTTTAACAGGTGTATAAAACTAGATTTTTTACATTATATTTCAGTTACATTTAAGATTATTGGTATTGAGAGTATTATGACAGCTAATTTCTTGCTCCTTCCATTGGCTGATCTTGGCATATGATGTCTGGGATGAGAGGTTGATGGTTAACTTGAAATAATAAGTAATGCTGGTACTTGAAAGGGTGTGGAAAAGGAGTTGGCGGTGGGGGGGGGGGGTGTATAGGAAAAAGGAGAGGGGGGGGGGGGTTGAGAGGGTGATGTGGAGAGAGAAGAGAGCTGAAAGGGGGGGGGGGGCAGAAGTGGTACAAGCTTTTATGTGTGTGTGTGTGGGGGGGGGGGGGGGGGGGGCATTTTGTTTCTGAATGACTGTTTAGTTTTTTAAGTTCAAAGAATCCTTAAAATTCTGAAAGAAGGAGTTATTCGCCAATTCTGTCTGCTCATTTAAAATGGTATGTGGGGAATTATGTTTGTGGGTAAAAATCTCTAATTGTTCGAGAAGATCCATCTTGAATCCCTTGTCTACAGTGTGTAGGATTTGAAGGTTAGTTTTAATGTCTGTTATGGAATGTTTATTATCTGCTAGATGGGTAGCAAAAGTGGATCTATTTAAGTTGTTTAGGCGAAGTGCATCAGTGTGCTCTTTGTATCGGATCTCAAAATTTGTACCTGTTTGCCCTATGTAGTAGCAGGAGCAGCTGTCACATCTTAATTTATATATACCAGATTTTTGGTAGGGTGTGCTGGCTCTTTTGGTGTTGTGGACTATTTTGTTCTGTATTTTGTTGTTAGTGTGAAAACTTATTTTGACATTATGTGGTTTGAATAGCTTAGCAAGTTTGTATGAGATATTGCCGAGAAACGGCATACAAACGAATTTGGTTTCTTCTGCTACTGAGGTCTGGCTTGCTGGTTTTGCTTTGTTAGATATAATGTTTTTATCTAATTTTTCAATTATGCTTGGGTCATAAGCATTGTTTGATGCTATTGTTTTTAATATATTGATTTCATTAATTTTTGCAGTAGGATCAGCTTGAATCTTGTTGATACGGTTAAGTGCTGATTTGAAAAAAGCTAGTTTATGCTGATTTGGGTGGCATGATGTATTGTTTATTATGACATCTGAAGTGGTGGGTTTCCTATATATCTGAAATTTATGTTTGTTGTTGTGATGTGTTATGTTTAGGTCAAGAAAATAGATACCTTTTTGGGTTTGGTGTTCTACTGTGAACTGTATTTTGGGGTGAACATTATTAAGTTTACCAGCTAAGGCCTCAATTTCAGTGGCTGTCCCATCATATAACAACAGGGTGTCATCAACATATCGTTTATAATAAATGATTTTGTCTGTTTCTATTGGGTTTGCTTTATAGAATTTAATTTCGAGATCATTAATGTAGATGTCAGCAAGAAGGCCAGCTAGACTACTGCCCATTGCTAGACCATCATGTTGAATATATATTTTGTTGTTGAAGGTGAAGTAATTGTGGGACAGCACTAATTCAAGTAAATCCATCAGCTCACAGATTTCCATGTCACTTAACTTTTTATGTTGTAATAAGTTATTTTTTATTATTCGAAGTGTGTCTATTATAGGTATGTTTGTGTACAGGTTGACAATATCAAGGGATGCAAAGTTAGCTGCATTGGGAATGGAAATTTCTCTGATACTGTCAATCAAATCATAGGTGTTTTTTATGGAATAATTGGTTGTATCTGTGGCTAAGTGTGTTCAGCGATGTTTACGAAAAACAAGATATATGTTTCCAACAGTGCCTCATAAAAGTAATATACATCTAGTGAAAGTTTTAACTTGTGAAATTGTGAAAAACAAGACACAATGGTTTCAAAAATACGTCCTAAAAGAGATATATATACCTGCAGAAAGATTTATCTGTAAGTAACACCTCAAAACGTAAATTAAACTGTAAATACTTCGTGTAACTGTACCACATGTAGTGACTATTTGCTCTTATACATTAAACATAAATTATGCTGTAAATATTTCGTGTTACTGTACCACATGTAGCGATTATTTGTTCTCGTTTCTGTCTAGCCACAGATACTCAACCACCCACACAATGGGTACAAAAAAGCACTAAATGTATATACCATCTGATGATGAGTTGCTAGGCAGCTCGAAACCGGTCATGGTTAAATAAAATACATCTACATAAAAGGCGACTGGTTGCAGTAATTTCTGAAAACCTTTATGTAACATGTAACATGTAACATGTAACATGTGACTGGGTACTGCATAATTCCCAGGTCGACAGGAAGGGTTTGCACATAAACCCTGGTACAGGCCAGGCCCAGGGAGGGGTGATTGCCTGCGCTGCAACCTTCCCAAATTGCTGATTGGGCCATCTGTAAGGTGTTCAGGAGGTGTGACCTGAGGTGCAACCAATCACCTAAGGCGGGTGTGCTACCTTGTGAAGGTGGCCCCCCCCAGTTCGAAGGAGCGTGCCATTGGAGACGCTATCAGTCATTCAGGATTTTGTCACAATGAGCCAGTCATATTCACAATAAGTGTATACAAAAGCCTAGACAGAATGAGGCTGATGATTCAATGACCTTGCCAGCTGCACCACGGTACCTCAAGGTCTCGCATACTGAAGACAATCAGCCCTTTGCCATGGCAGATCTGTTCATTATTCATAAGGGTATTTATGCAGTTGTTAACCCTGTGAATCCTGCTCTCATTTATGGAATGGCTCTTTGCTTTTAGAGACTAATTCTGATTTTGAAGCACAACAATTGCTTCTGTCTCACTTCTCCACACCTATCCTGTTCATTTCCAGGCCCATAGAACTTAATGTTTCCATTGGTGCTATTTACACTAGGCTGCTCTGTGGTCTGCTTGAGGCTGAAATCCAATCTTACCTCTCTGATCATGGTATCATAGCTGTCCGTCACCCAGCAAAATGTGTAACCTGTGGCAGGGATGTGCATGAGGGCAATTGTCTGCCCCCTTCTCCCCACTGTATAAACTGCAATGGTGGCCATGCCACCTTCTCTCTAGATTGTCCCATGTATCTTGAAGAGTGGGCTATCTGGGAGATCTGGGTAAAGGAAAAAGTGTCTTACTCAGTTGCTTGTAAGTTCTTGGCTAATCGGAAACTGTACAGTCTTCCATCTGGTACCTACAGTTTTTCCTTTTTACCCCTCGATCAATGAAGGACATGGCCATGCAGACACGAGATGTCAAGTTCACCTATCAGGTTGTGAAATCGCGCAGTTCAAAGGTAGCATCCCCATCTGCTGTCCAGCTGTGCATCAAGCCATCAAACTCACCTTCTACACAACCAGTAGGCTCAGAGGGACGGGATGAGTACTCTCCCGTGAAGACTTCCTCCGTCCCTCCAGCCAGACAACTGTTCTTCTTCTGCTAATTGGAAAGGCTTGAAGTCTACCAAAGGCAAATGGCCTTATCCTTCTCAGACTCAAAGATCCTCTTTGACAGTGTTGCCACATGATGTCTTTGTCCAGATGGTCTCTGTGTTGCTGGTGCGCACTGCCAAATGCTTTCCTGTGTTGCACTCTACATACCGACATCACAAGCATACTGACCCCATGGAGCAGGATCCTCCTGCTTTTGTGCCCTGTGGCAGCGACTATTTGCAGGCTGTCACTCGGTAGTCACTGAGGTTATGCCCTTTCATCTCTCCTTTATCATGACTCTCCTACAATGAAAAGTTTGTGACCTTTTGTCCCACAAAGAGGACTTGTGGCTACTCTTAGCAACACAGCATCCCCTTGTACTCTCCCTTCAGGAAACACAATTGTGTCCTCATGACTGCTTTGAGCTTCCACATTTCTTCCCAGTTCCTTTTGACGTTTCCCTGGGTGTCATGCTGGTCATACTGGATGATGTTCATAGTCAACCTATTTAACTGATTACCCATCTTCAAGCTGTTGCAGTTCACCTTTTCCTTCCTCACCTGACTTTTTCCATTCTAGCATTTATGTCCCTCCGTCATTTAATGTCATCAGGGCAGGCTTCCTTCAGCTTGTTGGGCAGGTACCTCACCCATTTCTGCTACTTGGTGACATAAATGTGCATCATCATCTTTGAGGTTCTCACAGAACCTGTCAGAGGGGTGCCCTCTTGATTGATCATCTTAATAAAGTCAACCTCCTCTGCCTTAGAACTGGAGCACCCATATTCCTTTCTGACTCTTCACACATGTATTCCCATTTGGACCTATCCTTCTGCACTGCCCAGTTTGCCCATCATCTTGAGTGGTACATTCTTTCTGACACCTACTCAAGCCCAATTTCCCATGTGCTATCAATTTGCTGAATCCTACCCCACTTGCGTGCAAACCCAAATTGCAGCTTACTAAGGCCAACTGGAGTCTTCACTCCTACCTGCCGACCTATGAAGAACAGGAATTCCCAGGTGTGATGACCATAAGGACATACAAACATTAACCTTACTGCTGCAGAATATCCCATTCCTCACACTTCGTCTTTATCTCGTCGTGTCCTAGTCCCTTGGTGAACTGATGCAAGCTGCAATGCAATTTGCACACGGAGACGCACCCTCTGCCTTTTTGAAAGTAATCCTACGGTGGCTAACTGTTCATTATAAACAAATGTGTGCAGACTGTTGTCACATTCTTTAGGATAGCAAAATAAACTTTATGATTTAATTCACTAGATATTTTAATAGTTGTCCACATTCAGATGTTGCAGCACCTTACTCTGATGGACAAGCCCTTTCTGCTTAACATATACAATTGCATCTGGGCATAGGGCACATTTCCCAGATACTGATGTGAAGCCACTGTCATACCCATACCTAAGCACAGTAAGGACAAACACTTCCCTTCTAGCCACCACCCCATCTCTCTTACCAGCTGCATTTTCAAGGTGATGGAACATAGGATTCATACATGGCTGGTATGGTGGCTCAAGTCTCACAATTTACTTATGATTGCCCAGTGTGGATTTTGAGCATGGTATTCTGTCATTGACCATCTCATTACTTCGTCCACCCATGTCATGAATGGTTTTCTGCAGAAATCCCAGACTGTGACCATGTATTTAGATTTTGAGATGGCCTAAGACAGCTCCACACACTTTATAGGTTGGGCTTCCGTGGCCACCTGCCCTGTTTCCTCCAGTAAGTTTTTAAAGACAGTATTTTCAAGGTGTGGGTCCTGCCTTGTCGGACACCTTTATCCAGGACAGTGTTCCATTCTTTGTGTCGTCCACTTTGCTATTGCCATTAACTCTATAATCGCCTGCCTCCCACTGGGCATCTCCAGCTCACTTTTTGTTGACGATCTTGCCATCTGTTTACGTTCTCCACTGAGCTGGGTCACTGAGCAGTGTCTTCAGTGATGTCTTGATCATCTTTACTCCTGGAGTATTGCTAATGGCTTTAAGTTTTAACTGACAAAACTGTCTGCACGAATTTCTGGCGGAACAAATGGTTTCTCCGTCCATTTTTATATCTTGGGCCTCTTGTCCTTTCATTCATTGAAACTGTGAAATTCCTGGAGCTCATGCTCAATAGGAAACACTCTTGGTCCTCCCATGTGTCTTACCTGGCAGCCTGCTGTGTGTGGTTCCTTAAATCCTAAAAGTCCTCTGTGGTACTTCCTGGGGTTCTGATGGAACCACCCTCCTTCACTTGTTCCGGTCCATTGTCCGTTCAAAATTCGACTATGTGTGTTTTGTTTATGCATCTGCACATCCATCTGTCTTACGCCTTCTCAGCACTATCCACCACCATGACATTCATTTGGCCAGTGGTGCCTTTTACACTAGCGCAATTGTGTCTGTATGCTGAAGCAGCTGAAGTACCACTGTTCTACCGCCGTTACTTTCTCCTCAGCAGGTATGCGTGCCGCTTGTTTGTTATGTGTGGCCACCCATCCTATGCTTCCTTCTTTGATGATATCTTTGATCGCCAGTATTGGTTGGGTCCCTATCCCGGAGTCCAATTTTGGCACTTGCTTAGTCAGCTTAACTTGACACTACCTGTAACTTTCCCAGTCGGAGTGAACCCTTCGCCACCACAGCTTCATGAAGTGGCCCATGTTAACCTTGGCATTCATTCACTTCCAAAGGTCACTACTCCAGCCTCATTCTATCAGCTTCAGTGTTATGACCTATGCATGGAATTTTGCAATAGTTCCTTTGCGTACACTGATGGCTCTGTCAGACCATGGTGTTGGGTGTGCCTTCATTATTGGCACCCACAACTTTAGATATCAGCTTCTGGCACACTTCTCAGTATTTATAGCAGAGCTCTTTGCCCTGTATCAGGTGACGGAGTACATCCAGTGATACGGGCTTTCAATTGTTCTCTGCTCAGACAATCTCGGTTCTCTTTTTCTTTTCTTTCAATTTTTCCCAGGCTCTTCAAAGTTCTGCTGGCAAATCATCAATTCCATATGCCTTCCTATTCATCATCTCCTTCAGCACCTTTTCTACCTTTTCTACTTATGCTTCCAAGACTGTAAATCCCTTCCGATCTTCCGGCACATATTGTGCCCTGTACACCAACCATCCCTTAGTGCAATGGGTCCAGGGTAACTGTCACTTCCTCACTCCTTGTGGAGCCACTGTAATGTTTATGTGGGTTCCTGGTCATCTTAGCTGCTGACACTGCTGCCAATGCTGCAGTCCTCATGCCTCAGCCCACTAGGTCCTATATTCTTTCCAATGATATCTGTGTTGCTGTCAATCAGTCGGTGATTTTCCCATTGGTCCTCCCTTCATGGGAATAAGCTCAGTATTAGTAAGCCTCTCCCAGGAGCTTGGACAACCACCTCCCAGCCCTCCTACAGGAGGAGGTCTTTTTAACTAGGTTTCATATTCATCATTAGTGTTGTGCCAAAAGGAAGGTTTTCACATTGTAGTTCTCCAGGCTGTCCAGTCTTCTGTGTTCCTCTTCAAGTCCGCATTATTTCCTCTCCCGTTCGTCATGTATCATCTTCTATCTCCTCCTTCCACTGTCTTCTCCCACAAACTAGTCCTTCTGAAGCATCTGCTAGAAAGTGCTCCCTTCTGCGTGAAGTCCCAACAAGTTCTTTTTCCTTTCTCTTGTAACCTTCAGCAGACATCCTCTCTCACTAACCCTCTCCAATACTCTTTGATTACTCACACTTTCATCCAGTCTTTTCTCTCCATTCTACTCCACACCAACATCTCAAATGCTTATAACCTTTTTTCATCCTCCCATCTCAGTGTCCATGTTTTTGCCCTATACTCCAGACAAAACATTTGCCAAGCATTTTCCTTAGACCTGTACCTAATTTGCCACATAATCCTCCATTTTCTTTTGAATGCATCCTTCACTATGGCAATTAGAGTTTTCATCTCCTGGTGACATCTGAAGTCTTCAGTTATTGTGCTTCCAAGATATTTAAACGCTCTTACTTGGCTAATGGTAGTGTCCTATTTTAATATTTGACAGTCTGTGTCTTGCACTGATGACCATACTCTTTGCTTTTTCTGTGTTCATTTGCATCCCATATTCCACACAAGCTTCATACAGATCTTCCAGCATATTATTCACTGTCCACTCGCTGTCTACCACTAATTCCATGACATCAGCAAATCTTACGCATTCTATTCTCTTTCCACCAATACATATTCTTCTTTTGTATTTAAGACTTATGCAAAAATCTCTTAAAGGTATGCATTAAACAGCAGTGGGGAAAGGCAACAACCTTGTCTAATACCTTGTCTAATGCTGCTTCCTTCTGACATTTCATTTCCAATCCTTATTCTTACTCTCTTGTATAAATACAGATTCTTTATCAGTTGTCTGTCTGTCTGTCCAATCTGCTCCTTTTTTTCTTGAAGATGTCCAAAAACTTGTTCCACTGAACTCTGTCAAAAGTTGTTGTCTAAATCTATAAAAACAGCAAAGATTTCTCTACCGTTCTCCATATATCTTTCCGCTATAGTTCTTAACAAACCAATAGCATCTCTTGTTCCTTTTCCTATTCTAAATCTGAATTGCTCCTCTGCTGTCCCTCTATCCAGCTAGCCGTATACCCTTCTCACTCTCAGCAAGACATTAGCTGCATGAGAAATTAGACTGATTGTCCTATGCTCTTTGCATTTTTTACTGTTTCTCTATTAGTATCATAACTGTTGCAAGGTAGTCCTCAGGCCATTCCCCTTGCTCATATATCTCATTACAGACATAGACCTTTTCTTTTCTTGCCTTGTTTCCCAAAATCTTAAACAGTTCTGCTGGCAAATCATCAATTCCACATGCCTTCCTATTCTTCATCTCCTTCAGTGCCTTTGCTACTTCCAGTTCTAAGACTGTGAATCCCTTTCAATCTTCTGGCATATATTGCTCCTCTTTAACTTAATTTCATTTTGTTTTTCGTACCCCTTATACAGACATTCAATATAATCTTGCCATATGTTCAAAGCCTCCTGAGTTTCTTCTGCTAGAGTACCATCTGATCTTTCTATTTCCATCTTATTCCTCTTTCTCTTATGTTCAAAACCTCTCTCACTAGCCAGTCTATACATCGTTTTATACTTCCCTCTTTCTCTATTTTCTTTATTTTGTTGCATTTCTGTGTTATCCATTTTTCCCTTGCTTCTTCAGTTTCCTGTACCTATTTCAGTTCCTACATTTTTCCACATTCTCCATTCTTCTATCTTTTTTCAACATGTCTTCTGTTACCCATTCTTTCCAGGTACTTTGGGATGCTCTAATCCTAGTACTTCTTAGGCAGAGTCCATGAGTCCTTCCCTCATTTTTATTCATTTGTCATTAACACTTTCATCAACACTACCTCTTTCATATTTCTCCATCAATCTGTTTTCTAAATCTGATGCCTTTCCTACCTCTTTGAATCTTTCTATGTTTATTTTACCTTTTGCTTTACCTCTCTAGACATTTATCAACTTCATTTGCATTTCTCCCACTACTAGGTTGTGGTCTGAATTTATATCTGCTCCTGGATAAGCTTTGGCATTCTTCAAACAGTTCCTAAACTCTTTTGTGTCAGGATGTAGTCCAACTGATATCTTTCCCTATTCAAATTTGATAGCCATGTGTAAGACCTCCTTTTTTGGTGTTCAAATAATGTGTTAGTCCACTACTAATGAATTATCTTTACAGAAATGATTCATGGAAAATCTCATATGAGATGTGAAACAAACACTAACAAAGAGATAGAGGGGCTGGCCAGTACATACCTAAGCTCAGTACAGCCGATAGATAAACATAAAACACATAAAACAGAACCGAAAATTTACGTTCCTAGCTTTCGGAACAAATGTTCCTTCATCGGGGGGAGAGAGGGGAAAGAAAGGGAAGAAGGGAAAGGAGATTCAGTTACTCACAACCCAGGTTATGAAGCAACAGGGAAAGGAAAATAGGGAGAGTAGCAAGGATGGAGGCATGGTTGTCAGAGGGAAGCCAAAGATATTCTACTGTAAGTACTGCGCCAGCTTCAAACCAAAGAGGATGCATACAGAAGTAAAGAGTTATATAGTGTTAAGATAAACACAACTATGTAGGATGAAAAGATGCGTGAATGGCTAAAGAGGAAAGGGAAAGAGAAGAAGACTGAAGAGTAAATGGGATTGAGGTTGTTTAACGTAGGTTCAGTCCAGGGGGATGGCGGGATTTAAGGATGTGTTGGAGTGCAAGTTCCCATCTCCGCAGTTCAGAGGGACTGGTGTTGGGTGGGAGAAGCCAAATGGCACATACGGTGTAGCAGGTTCCTAGGTCCCTTGAATTATGCTGGAGGGCATGCTCCGCTACTGGGTATTGGGCATCTCCTAGGCGGACAGTTCGTCTGTGTCCGTTCATGCGCTCAGCCAGTTTAGATGTTGTCATGCCGATGTAAAAGGCTGTGCAGTGCAGGCATGTCAGTTGATAAATGACATGTGTAGTTTCACATGTGGCCCTGCCTTGAATTGTGTATGTTTTACCAGTAGCGGGGCTGGAGTAGGTGGTTGTGGGGGGATGCATGGGGCAGGTTTTGCAGTGCTTTTGAAGGCCAGACCTACAAACAAATCAGGGGAACAGCCATGGGAAGCAGGATGGCTCCGTCCTATGCCAACCTCTTCATGGGCCGCATGGAGGAGGCTTTCCTGAAGACCCAACAGCTGCTTCCCCTGGCCTGGTATAGGTTTATAGATGACATCTTTGTGGTCTGGACTCATGGTGAAGAAACACTCCTCAATTTCTTCCATAACCTCAACTCCTTTTCGAATCTGAATTTCACCTGGTCCTTCTCAAAAACGCAAGCCACCTTCCTGGATGTTGACGTTCATCTTGTTGAAGCTCACATCCACACCTCTGTCCATATCAAACCTACAAAGAAATAACAGTACCTTCACTTTGATAGCTGCCATCCTTTCCACATCAAACGCTCCCTTCCCTACAGCCTAGGTATTTGTGGCAAACGTATCTGCTCCAGTGACGAATCCCTCAACAATTACACCAATAACCTGACCAATGCTTTCCTCTCCCGCAACTATCCTGCAGACCTTATCCACAAACGGATTTCCTGAGCAATACATTCCTCCCCGTCCAACAACAATGTTCCTACCCCCAGACCACACAGAAGCATCCCCCTTGTCACCCAATATTATCCTGGCCTCGAAAACATCAACAACTTACTCCGCCAGGGATATGACTTTCTCAAGTCAACCCCTGAAATGAGATCATCCCTTGGCAAAATTCTCCTCATACCACCCAGAGTTGCCTTTCGTCGCCCCCCTAACCTCCGTAACATCCTTGTTAAACCCTACAATATTCGCAGACTACCTTCTCTACCCAGCGGTTCCTACACCTGTAACCGACCCCGCTGCAAAACCTTCCCCATGCATCCCCCCACAACCACCTACTCCAGCCCCGCTACTGGTAAAACATACACAATTCAAGGCAGGGCCACGTGTGAAACTACACATGTCATTTATCAACTGACATGCCTGCACTGCACAGCCTTTTACATCGGCATGACAACAACTAAACTGGCTGAGCGCATGAACGGACACAGACGAACTGTCCGCCTAGGAGATGCCCAATACCCAGTAGCGGAGCATGCCCTCCAGCATAATTCAAGGGACCTAGGAACCTGCTACACCGTATGTGCCATTTGGCTTCTCCCACCCAACACCAGTCCCTCTGAACTGCGGAGATGGGAACTTGCACTCTAACACATCCTTTCATCCCGCCATCCCCCTGGACTGAACCTACGTTAAACAACCTCAATCCCATTTACTCTTCAGTCTTCTTCTCTTTCCCTTTCCTCTTTAGCCATTCACGCATCTTTTCATCCTACATAGTTGTGTTTATCTTAACACTATATAACTCTTTACTTCTGTATGCATCCTCTTTGGTTTGAAGCTGGCACAGTACTTACAGTAGAATATCTTTGGCTTCCCTCTGACAACCATGCCTCCATCCTTGCTACCCTCCCTATTTTCCTTTCCCTGTTGCTTCATAACCTGGGTTGTGAGTAACTGAATCTCCTTTCCCTTCTTCCCTTTCTTTCCCCTCTCTCCTCCCCGATGAAGGGACATTTGTTCCGAAAGCTAGGAACGTAAATTTTCGGTTCTGTTTTATGTTTTTTATGTGTATCTATCGGCTGTACTGAGCTGAGGTAAGTACTGCCCAGCCCCTCTATCTCTTTGTTAGTATTTATCTTTACAGAAACTCATAAGTCACTCACCTCTAATTTCACATTGCTAATTCAAATTTTCCTACTGTATATTCATCTCTTCCTCTACCTACCACTGCATTCCAGTCCATCCTTGATGATGAAGCAGGCATTTCTGTGTTCTTTATTGATGAGTTCTTGTGTTTCCTCATAATATTCTTCACAAACATGTGGTTCCTGAAGAGGGGCAGCAGCCTTTTCAGTAGTTGCAAGGGCGACAGTCTGGATGATTTACTGATCCGGCCTTGTGATACTAATCAAAACAGCCTTACTGTGCTGGTACTGCGAACGGCTGAAAGCAAGGGGAAACTACAGCCGTAATTTTTCCCAAGGGCATGAAGCTGTACTGTATGGTTAAATGATGATGGCGTCCTCTTGGGTAAAATATTCCGGAGGTAAAATAGTCCCCCATAAGGATCTCCAGGCGGGGATTACTCAAGAAGATATCGTTATCAGGAAAAATAAAACTGGCATTCTACGGATCGGAGCGTGGAATGTCAGATCCCTTAATCAGGCAGGTAGGTTAGAAAATTTAAAAAGGGAAATGGATAGGTTAAAGTTAGATATAGTGGGAATTAGTGAAGTTCGGTGGCAGGAGGAACAAGACTTCTGGTCAGGTGACTACAGGGTTATAAGCACAATATCAAATAGGGGTAATGCAGGAGTAGGTTTAATAATGAATAGGAAAACAGGAATGCAAGTAAGTTACTACAAACAGCATAGTGAATTCATCATTGTGGCCAAGATAGGTACGAAGCCCACGCCTACTAGAGTAGTAAAAGTTTATTTGCCAACTAGCTCTGCAGATGATGAAGAAATTGGAGAAATGTATGATGAAATAAAAGAAATTATTCAGATAGTGAAGGGTGACGAAAATTTAATAGTCATGGGTGACTGGAATTACAGAGTAGGAAAAGGAACAGAAGTAAACATAGTAGGTGAATATGGATTGGGGCTAAAAAATGAAAGAGGAAACCACCTGGTAGAATTTTGCGAAGAACATAACTTAATCATAGCTAACACTTGCTTCAAGAATCATGAAAGAAGGTTGTATACATGGAAGAACCCTGGAGATACTAAAAGGTATCAGATAGATTATATAATGGCAAGACAGAAATTTAGGAACCAGGTTTTAAATTGTAAGACTTTTCAGGGGCAGAGGTGGACCCTGACCACAAACTATTGCTTATGACCTGTAGATTAAAACTGAAGACACTGCAAAAAGGTGGGAATTTAAGGAGATGGGACCTGGATAAACTAAAAGAACCAGAGATTGTAGAGAGTTTCAGGGAAAGCATAAGGGAACAATTGACAGGAATGGGGGAAAGAAATACAGTAGAAGAAGAATGTGTAGCTTTGAGGGATGAAGTAGTGAAGGCAGCAGAGGATCAAGTAGGTAAAAAGATGAGGGATAGTAGAAATCCTCAGGTAACGGAAGATATATTGAATTTAATTGATAAAAGAAGAAAATATAAAAATGCAGTAAATGAAGCAAGCAAAAGGGAATACAAAAGTCTCAAAAATGAGATCAACAGGAAGTGCAAAATGGCTAAGGACAAATGTAAGGATGTAGAGGCTTATCTCACTAGGGATAAGATAGATACTACCTACAGGAAATTTAATGAGACTTGGAGATAAGAGAACCACTTGCACGAACATATAGAGCTCAGATGGAAACCCAGTTCTAAGCAAAGAAGGGAAAGCAGAAAGGTGGAAGGAGTATATAGAAGGTCTATACAAGGGCGATGTACTTGAGGACAATATTATGGAAATGGAAGAGGATGTCGATGAAGATAAAATGGAGATAAGATACTGCGTGAAGAGTTTGACAGAGCACTGGAAGACCTGAGTTGAAACAAGGCCCCGGGAGTAGACAACATTCCATTAGAACTACTGGCAGCCTTGGGAGAGAGAGTCCTGACAAAACTCTACCATCTGGTGAGCAAGATGTATGAAACAGGTGAAATACCCTCAGACTTAAAGAAGAATATAATAATTCCAATCCCAAAGAAAGCAGGTGCTGACAGATGTGAAAATTACTGAGCTATCAGTTTTATAAGTCACAGCTGCAAAATACTAACACACATTCTTTACAGAAGAACGGAAAAACTAGTAGAAGCCGACCTCGGGGAAGATCTCTTCGGATTCCGTAGAAATGTTGGAACAAGTGAGGCAATACTGACCCTACGACTCATCTTAGAAGCTAGATTAAGGAAGGGCAAACCTACGATTCTAGCACTTGTGGACTTGGAGAAGGCTTTTGCCAATGTTGAATGGAATACTCTCTTTCAAATTCTGAGGCGGCAGGGGTAAAATACAGGGAGCAAAACTCTATTTACAATTTGTACAGAAACCAGATATCAGTAATAAGATTCGATAGACATGAAAGGGAAGGCAGTGGTTGAGAAGGGAGTGAGACAGGGTTGTAGGGATGTTATTCAATCTGTATATTGAGCAAGCAGTGAAGGAAACAACAGAAAAATTTGGAGTAGGTATTAAAATCCATGGAGAAGAAATAAAAACTTTCAGGTTTGCCAATGACATTGTAATTCTGTCAGAGACAGGAAAGGACTTGGAAGAGCAGTTGTATGGAATGGACAGTGTCCTCAAAGGAGGATATAAGATGAACATCAGCAAAAGCAAAACGAGAATAATCTAATGTAGTCAAATTAAATCAGGTGATGCTGAGGGATTTAGATTAGGAAATCAGACATTTAAAGCAGTAAAGGAGATTTGCTATTTGGGGAGCAAAATCACTGATGATGGTTGAAGTAGAGAGGATATAAAATGTAGACTGGCAATGGCAAGGAAACTGTTTCTGAAGAAGAAAAATTTGTTAACATCGAGTATAGATTTGTCAGGAAGTCGTTTCTGAAAGTATTTGTATGGAGTGTAGCCATGTATGGAAGTGAAACATAGACGATAAATAGTTTGGACAAGAAGAGAATAGAAGCTCTTGAAATGTGGTGCTACAGAAGAATGCTGAAGATTAGGTGGGTAGATCACATAACTAATGATGAAGTATTGAATAGAATTGGGGAGAAGAGGAATATGTGGCACAACTTGACAAAAAGAAGGGACCGATTAGTAGGACATGTTCTGAGGCATCAAGGGATCACAAATTTAGCATTGGAGGGCAGCATGGAGGGTAAAAATCGTAAAGGGAGACCAAGAGATGAATACACTAAGCAGATTCAGAAGGATGTAGGTTGAGGTAGGTACTGGGGAATGAAGAGGCTTGCACAGGATAGAGCAGCATGGAGAGCTGCATCAAACCAGTCTCAGGACTGAAGTCAACAACAACAACAACAACAACAACATTCTTCAACTTTATCTAACGCTGGCTGGTTGAAATATATATCTGTATTAACCCCAAATCTTTTGAACTACCCTTCAGTCATATCATCATCTGTCTTCCATCAATATATTGTACCTTCATTATGTTTTTCACCTTTTGTCCTATCAATATTTCTATTTAGTTATCATCACTCTTGATTTCCCCTGAGTAAAAGAGCTTATAATCTCCACTTCCAAACTCCCCATTCTTTCCCCATCTCATTTCACACAAACCAAGGGCATCTAATCTGTTGCTCTCATCTCCTGTTTTGCATTCTTTAGCTTTCCTGCTTTTCATATTGGGCACTGCCTTTTTAGTCATAGTTATATGATAAGGGCTGCTGCCCCACCACTATGTACAGCTGTCTCCTACTTACTGACGGGATGTTCATTTTTGAACAATTTATGTTCCCGTTTGGGTTTCCCATCCAAGACGTTTTAGCAAATGAGGTGCAGGCTATCAACAGAGTTTCACTTTTTATCCATCAAAGCAATATTGTGAAGGTCCTCTGTTTCTGTAAGGTGTCTTCTGTAGCCCATTCTCCATGCCCATGCTTTTAGCTGTCTTGTTCTATATCATTTGGGATTGATGTTCAGTGGTGCAGCTTCTCTGTTTTTGTGTTTGATAGTTTCAACGTGGGTGCTTATGACCTCAGGTGTTTTAAGTTTCCTAAAACAAAACAAAGCAATCATGTCTGTGGCATTTATTAGTAGGAATTGAATGTTCCACAGGCATTGATTGAAATATGTGTGGAATAGTAATTCTTGTTTTCTGATTACAATCTACAAATTCCAAAAATCAGTCAAGTGTTTGACATTTATCACTCTCCTTATCACAGAAAAGGTAATTTAGGGTGAATATTGTCTTCCAGTGTGATTTGAATCAGGAATGGCAGCAACAGTAATAGAGAAAAATGTTTTATTTTCTCTCTGTTCCAATATGGCACCAGTGACATAACTAGAAATAAGTTCATTGTGAGCATCACATATCAAATAATGCACATGTAAACACTTCCCACGCACTTGTTGGTATCTGACCATGCTTATGTATTGGATTATTGTTTGTATCTTCAATTTTCTGTGCTTAACCTTTGCATGCCAAGCCTCTTCAACCAAGAAATAATATCGCATCAAGTAACATGAGAGCTCCAATGCAAGTTGGCTATTCTACAGATGAACAGAAAGCATTACCTCTCCATTACCAAGCACTCTTTCATGTCATTTCATACCTTCACTTCCATGATTCTTCCATGAAAAGTATTTACAATTGCAGGTATTCCATTTGATGTTTGCTCTTGAATGAAAAATATATTCTATGTACTTGTTTTTCATTGATTGAGGATGATTAGAATTTCAAAACTGAATACGTTTGTACGGCCTATTAGAGTAGAAACTGAAATGAAATATTGGGGTGTGAATCTAGTTTATCACAAGCTGTAGCTGATAATTTCAGCACTACCCTATGAACTATTTGCTACTAATATTTTCAGAGGCTCCCTTAAACCTTCTGTGAACCATTGGACTTAAGGGACCTGCCAGAATGTTTGTTTCACAGTCCCTACATCTGAAGGAATGTCGAATTTCTGTGTGGTATTGTGATGTGATGAGTTTTAATACTATTTGACCACAGAGGCTGACAGCTGGTGTTAGAAATGTACATTTCTGCTGTATTTCTACAAAACCGAACACTATGTGTTTTGTGGAAGGAGCTTCTAATCTTTCCCTTCTTTGTGGGTGGCAAAGTCAGTGAAGGTATTATACTACAATATTTGCTACACTTCTAGTCCGGGATGTATATGTTCACTGATGACTTATTATGGAAGAGAACTTATGTCTGTGTCTTGTAAGCAGACTGTTCAGAAACATTAACATTCTAACCATTTCTTTACATTCAAAACTGTTTCTACATTTCTCATAGCTACCACAGCTAACCCTAAGTAACAATGGCTGGACATGCCTGGCATTGCACTAATGGGTTATAAAAACCAACTTTGCTAATTAACCCGTGTGTCTATTAATGAAAACCATGTGAAAATCCTGACAGTAGTTTTAGATAAGCCCTCAGAAATGTACAGATACTGTACTCCAATGTACTATTTTTCTTTCTTCTTATGAGATTGTGTAGTGGAGACAATTGTATTTTTCCATTATTTTGTCTTGGATGTCATGGTAGTTTCTTGGAATTGCATCAGTCTTGACAGTCCTTTATGGAGCAGTCTTTTGAATAATGGGTAGGGATTATGAAGAATCCAATCACAAGAAATAAGATATCTATGATCTACCTTATGATTCATGAGAGCTCATCACCTCTGAAATGAAGACGTTGGGAGTAAGTAGTATAGTAGTAACAACTGATGCACATAGGATTAAAGTGTTCACACATGAGAAGAGAATAGCTGATAAAAAGTATCCAAAGATAATGTACATAAAGTAACACTTCTTGCCATCTTGATTTATCTGGGATGCCACTGGATTTGTTCATAAAATTTTTCCAATTATGCCTTTCATATACATCTACATTTACATTTATATTCCACAAGCCACCCAACGGTGTGTGGCAGAGGGCACTTTACATGCCACTGACATTACCTCCATTTTCTCTTCCACTCAGGTATGTTTCGCGGGATGTATGACTGCCGGAAAGCCTCCGTGCGCCCACGAATCTCTCTAATTTTACATTCATGATCTCCTTGGAAGGTGTAAGTAGGGGGAAGCAATATATTAGGTACCTCATCCAGAAACACACCCTCTCGAAACATGGACAGCAAGCTACACCGTGATACAGAGCGCCTCAATTGAAGAGTCTGCCACTTGCATTTTCTAAACATCTCCGTAATGCAATCATGCTTACCAAATAACCCTGTGATGAAATGCACCACTCTTCTTTGATCTTCTCTATCTATATATATATATATATATATATATATATATATAGTGAAAAGAAATGGTCTCACAACACTCCCCTGTGTCACGCCAGAGGTTTCTCTAATGTCTGTAGACGTCTCTCCATTGAGAACAACATGCTGTGTTCTGTTTGCTAAAAACTTTTCGATCCAGCCACACAGCTGGTCTGAGATTCCATAGGCTCTTACTTTATCAGGCGACAGTGTGGAAGTGTATCGAACACCTTCCGGAAGTCAAGGAAAATGGCATCTACCTGGGAGCCTGTATCTAATATTTTCTAGGTCTTGTGAACAAATAAAGCGAGTTGGGTCTGACATGATCGCTGCTTCTGGAACCCATGTTGATTCCTACAGTGCAGTTTCTGGGTTTTCAGAAGTGACATGGTACATGAGCAAGAAACATGTTCTAAAATTCTTCAACAGATCGATGTCAGAGATATAGGTCTACAGTTTTGCACTTCTGCTCGACAACCCTTCTTGAAATCTGGGACTACCTGTGCTCTTTTCCAATCATTTGGAACCTTCCATTCCTCTAGAGACTTGCAGTACATGGATGTTAGAAGGTAGGCAGGTTCTTTCGCATACTCTGTGCAGAATCGAATTGGTATTCCTTCATGTGCAGTGGACTTTTCTCTGTTGAGTGATTTCAGTTGCTTTTCTTTTCCTTGGCCACTTATTTCGATGTCAGCCATATTTTCACACGTGCAAGGATTTAGAGAAGGAACTGCAGCGCAGTCTGCCTCTGTGAAACAGCTTTGTAAAAAGGTGTTTAATATTTCGGCTTTACATGTGTCATCATCTGTTTCAATGCCATCACCATCCCAGAGTGTCTGGATATGCTGTTTCAAGCCACTTACTAATTTAACATAAGACCAAAACTTCCTAGGGTTTTCTGTTAAAGTTTGTACATAGAATTTTACTTTTGAATTCACTGAACGCTTCACGCATAACCCTCCTTACGCCAACTTTGACATCATTTACCTTCTGTTTGTCTGAGAGGTTTTGGTTCATTTAAACTTGCAGTGAAGCTCTTTGCTTTCGCCATAGTTTCCTAACTTTGTTGTTGAACCACGGTGGGTTTTTCCTGTCCCTCAGAGTTTTACTCTGCATGTACCTGTCTGAAATGCATTTTATGATTGCATTGAACTTTTTCCATAAACACTCAACATTGTCAGTGTCGGAACAGAGATTTTTGTTTTGATCTGTTAGGTAATCCGAAATCTGCCTTCTATTACTCTTGCTACACAAATAAACCTTCCTCCATTTTTTTTATATTCCTATTTACTTCCATATTCAGGGATGCTGCAATTGCCTTATGATCACTGATTCCCTGTTCTGCGCTTGCAGAGTCAAAAAGTTCAGGTCTGTTTGTTATCAGTGGGTCCAAACTGTTATCTCCATGAGTTGGTTCTCTGTTCAATTGCTCGAGGTAATTTTCGGATAGTGCACGCAGTATAATGTCACTCGATGCTCTGTCCCTACCAGCCGTTCTAAACATCTGAGTGTCCCAGTCTATATCTGGTAAATTGAAATCTCCACTTATGACTATAACATGCTGAGGAAATTTATGTGAAATGTATTCCAGATTTTCTCTCAGTTGTTCTGCCACTAATGCTGCTGAGTCAGAGGTCGGTAAAAGGAGCCAATTATTAGCCTAGCTCGGTTGTTGAGTGTAACCTCCACCCATAATAATTCACCGGAACTTGTAACGTAGGCGTGGGGCACACAATACTCTTTAAAGCCTGTATTATGGTAAGTGCGCGGGGTTCACTTTATGAGAAAGAAATTTTGCATAGATATTGACCACGTGTACCTGAATGGTGGCAAATCAGACTTACACCCTCTTTGTAATAACAATGATCTGTCAAGTGAGTTCGAAATGCAATTACACGTCAGGATGGACCAAAAGCAACCCAGAAGATGCTACCAATTAGATTATAATATGGTCAACAGCCTAATTGGGCAATAACTGAGTTTCTTCCCTGTACAAGTTGGTAAATATTCATGCAAAACAACAAGTAGTAACACTTGCATAGTATCGTAGAATTTTAGAACCAGAAAATCTATTGAACTGATAGTTTCACATTCTGTACTGATATGGAAAAACCATGAATACATAACACTACACTATAATGTATACTACAAAACTTCGTACTGTCTATTGATCCGATTAAAATCGGGCATAGGTTATCCTAGAATTGAGCTTTCATGCCACACACAAAATGTCAATTTTGATAAAGATAAAACACTGATAAATTTTGACTTTTATATTGACTTTAACTTTTGCTGGTCAAACCAATTTAGAACACTTCAGAATTCAAATGAATAAAAAAGGGGGGGGACCCTGAAACTGTATTTAAAAAAATTGATTACTGAAAGTATTATGCGTTCAAGATTTCCAATATATGAGTTACTACTCTTTTTTTTTTTTCTTTTTTTTTTCTTTCTTATTTACTGTTCATCTAAACACCTTTATATCTGCCTCGAAATAATTAAACTTCATTACTATATCAATATTAAAGTTATCTTTCAATTTCCATACACCTTCGTTATTCATTTACTGGTTCATTAACAAAACAGTTCTTTAAACACCATTCTAACATAGCTAAGTCTTGAACTAATTATTATTAACACAAAATTCAATTTTTCATTTCAGGACACTTGGATTGCACAACATTTGGAAAGGACCCTGTCTAGGTTAGTTGTGAGGATAATTAAATGATGGGAAAGTTCTGGTAAAATTTAGGTTATTATTGAACCGTTCACTCTCTGGTCCATACGAATACAGTACTAAAAGTTTCAACCTGCTTGTATCGATGCGGCAGTTGGCGGACAGTGAAATGGCAAGGCATGGAGCACACATACAACCACAGCTATGGCTCTTGACATATCGGCACTTTAATTCTTTATAGCATCGCAATACTTTTCCATTTAGGACCTATGGAATTTGGCCATGCTGTGTGAGCATTGGAATGGCATACCCGAGGCTCAGAGATACTAGATCTTCCAGGAGAGCCTCCTCACTCCAGGAGGAGTTGCTCAAACCGGTGCTAAACTCCAACTAAGCCTGTTGTGCCGTGCAGTGCCCGCATGCATTTACCCGCGCTCTCCTGCCATCCACCTTTTACCGCTCCCTTACAGAAAGGGTATTCACCCAAGGTTTTGCATTCTACATATCCTAACACATTGCCTACATATGGATCAGACGCACAGTTACAATTTTAAACATCTTACAACAGTCTCAACTTTTGTAACATTTCAATTCTATTACAATATTGCTTGACATTTGAAATAAACATTAATATTCACATTGAAACTTATTTACAGTTTTCTTAACACAATGACATGAAACAAAAAAGAAATGAAATCAAACATCAATTACACAAGTTTGTCGAAAAATCAGAAGAAAAATAATTATTTATATGTACAATAGTACAGCGTCATTGTTGTGACAAACTATCGACTTCTACTTCACTACAGGATAAACCACTACTAACAGTGACAAACACACCACTATTGGTTGCATGCATTCTATCCTTCTAAACACCATCTGTGCCTTTGTAAAAATTTTGGCAAAATTCATTTCTGGCTTCAGCTAGCTTTCCATACCTATAACGATTTCAGCTTCGGTGCTTTCTATCAATGCTTGAAGTTCTGGTACTTCACCAATGCAACTTCAACAGTTTACAATTACAATACCGATTTCTGCTTGGTCCCTGCATGTCCTGACTTTGCCTCGCACCCTTTGAGGCTGTTGCCCTTTCTATACTTGCCCGAGACCATGTAACCTAAGAAACTGCCCAATCCACACCAAACAACCCCTGCTAGCCATGTAGCCGCATGCTGTGTGTAGTGGACTCCTGACCTATCCAGCAGAACCTGAAACCCCACCACCCTAGGGGGCAAGTCGTGGAATCTGCAGCCCACACGGCGGTCGCAGAACTGTCTCGGCCTCTGATTCAGACCGTCCACTCGGCTGTGTACCAAAGGTACGCAGTCAGTCCTGTCGATGATGCTGCAGATGGTGAGCTCTGCTTTCATCCTGCTAGCGAGACCGGCAGTCTTCACCAAATCAGATAGCCACCGGAAGTCAGAGAGGATTTCCTCCGATCCATAGCGACACACATCATTGGTGCCGACATGAGCGACCACCTGAAATGGGTGCACCCTGTATCCTTCAAGGCACCCAGAAGGACCCTTTCCACATCTGGAATGACTCCCCCCGGTATGCACATGGAGTGCACATTGGTCTTCTTCCCCTCTCTTGCTGCCATATCCCTAAGGGGCCCAATTATGCACCTGATGTTGGAGCACCCAACTACCAGTAAGCCCAACCTATGTGACCGCCCAGATCTTACAGACTGAGGGGCAACCTCTGGAACAGGACAAGCAGCTATGTCCGGCTGAAGATCAGTATCAGCTGGAGACAGAGCCTGAAACCGCTTCGCCAGACAAACTGGAGAGGCCTTCCGTTCAGCCCTCCGGAATGTCTTTCACCCCCCTGCCACACCTCGAGACGACCTCCCACTCTACCATGGGTGAGGGGTCAACCTCAATGTGGACAGTATCCCAAGCAGCTACAGCCATAGTTGCTGGCCATGGTGGTCTCGCGGTTCTAGGCACTCAGTCCGGAACCGCGCGACTACTACGGTCCTACGGTCGCAGGTTCGAATCCTGCCTCGGGCATGGATGTGTGTGATGTCCTTAGGTTAGTTAGGTTTAAGTAGTTCTAAGTTCTATGGGACTGATGACCACAGATGTTAAGTCCCATAGTGCTCAGAGCCATTTTGAGCTACAGCAATAGTCAAATTGGGGGATGCGTGGGACGAGCTGGCCGTCCCAGACAAATCCCCATCTGGACCCCTACAGTGATGCCCATTGGCAACAGCTTCAAGCTGTGAGACCAAAGCCAACACTGCCTGAAGCTGGGAGTGAAGGGATGCCAAATAAGCCCGCATCCAAACACAGCAGTCACAGTCCCTATTCATGCTAAGAACATCTGAACTAATCTACAGAGAGCACAAACAATTCGACTCAAAATTTAAACGGTTATCAAAATACAAGATTGGCTAGTGAATGCAGTAATGCTGCTACTTGCGCACTGCTGACACATTGCTTGGTGGCAGAAGGAGACTTCGCAATTTTACACTATTCAGGTACAAAAACGTGATGCTAAAACTCTCTAATACTATAATACACCTGAAATTTATCAATTAAACAATGCAAGTACCCAAAAAACGCACAAATAAATTAAGAATTGAACTATGTAACAAATTAGTGAGCTAAGAGTATAAGAGGTGCTGCTGGCAGCTGCTTATCCAACGGCAGCAGCCTTTCACTGCAGTCTGTTACCAGACCAATGTATTTGTCATCCTGCCTCACCTTCCTATAGGGAGTTCAACAGGGAACTCCCTTGCCCAACCTGTCACCTACACTCATGGTCCTATGTACCACCAATTGTGGATGATCCATGCACAAGAAGAGAAATGTGCTCAGGTAGCCACGAACATCAGAACTTTATTGTAATATGGAAGGTAAATCAGTAAACACTTCTGGGCTAAGTTGCCATGGTCAATCTGTAGAACTTCTTCCCCCTGACGTTTCGTTCTCAACTACAGAGAACATCTTCCGAGGTGAGTTGACTCACCTTGGAAGATGTTCACCGTAGTTGAGAACAAAACGTCAGGGAGAAGAAGTTCTACAGATCGACCACGGCAACTTAGCACAGAAGTGTTTACTGATGAAGACGCCGGCCGTGAAAGCCTATAAGGAATGATGGAAGGTAAATGATAATACTCAGCAAGTGAAACAGCTTCCTAATGAAAGCAATATATGAATACTCCAGACAGGCTGTAAGGTTGTCACTAATGAGAATCATTCTTGAAGGTGCAAGTTGAGCACTGCAATGTGCACTGGTTGTGTCCTATATTCCAATGTTTGTGTGCTGTACTCAGAGGAAAAGTTGTGACTATAACAGCAGCAAAAACTTTGAAAACTGTTATCCCCATGGAGGAGATGGCAGTGACATCAAGGAGGTACAGACCTGGAAGAAAAATACAGCAATCAGGTCGGGACATCTTGAAGGAGGGATTATGTGGTGGAATGACACTGGCAGAAAGATACCAGAATGAAGGGATGAAGTGGCACAAGACAGACACAAGATAGAACAGGTGAGGATGAGGCAAAGAATCACAGAACATGAGAAAACAAAAGTGTATAGTCATCTGCAACCCAAAGGAAACAGAAGCAATGTTATTTAAACATGGAGCAAAACCATGTAAACTTGGTGTGGAAGCACATGAACACAGATAAGTAGGTTACCTGATGGAATACAAGACACTGGTAATAAATTTTCAGAGATGGAAAAGTAAAGAAAAATGCACAAGAAAAGAGATGTTGCTGAGTAGCCAAGAAGAATAGAGCTTCATTGCAACACACATTGTACATGGTAAAGTGCAGCAAATGAAACAGCTTTCTAGTGAATGCAAGGTAGACATTATCCTGATCCACTAAAAGATTGGCACTAATATGAGAACTATTGCTGAAGCTTACAGTCCCACACTCTGTCATCTAACAACTGACAATCACTGCTGTAGGCACCATCATAATAGGTTGGACTTGAAATACCAATATTGTGTTAAGCACTCCTAGGAATATAGTCATGACACTCCAAAGTAGATAATTGGTGTAATGTCTGGAACTTGGATTGGGTGGTGCTCCAATCTGCAGTGACCTATAAAGACTGACCATTGGAGGAATGCTTGAAAGTTGTCCAGTGTCACATGGCTCATGGATGTGAACTATGCCGTGGCTGTCACAGGCAAGATGATATGCACGGAGTTTGGGTTTCAGGCTTCTTAACATGGCAGCAACAGACAGCCATCTGTTGTGTGGTGTAAGGATGGATTTTAAGGCAGCAGTCAGATGGTACATCACCCACTTGCACCTCAATCCTATTGTGTCTCCTATTCCATCATGTTGCCATAACCATCCGCTTTTCTTCCTGCCCCACATCTACAAACAATCCAGCTGAGATATACCCCACCCATTTGCTACTCATTCTCCTGGCTGCATGTACTTATCTGTAAGTAAAGAAAGGAGAGTTACATTGTATGTGTTTGGTGTGGCAATTTTACTGCGTGAACAGCAAAAATGTTGTAAGCGATAAACATTTTTCCTATAACTTTGTGTCAGGTATTCCTGAGAAAAATTCATGATAGTTTGAAATTATGGGTGAAGCCTTTTGGTACTTGCTATGTGCTCTCTTTGCAAGAGACTGGATTAATATAGTGAGGGTATATGCCTGCAGTGAGTGAGGCTGCATATACAGTCCTCCTCGCAGTTTGTAACTTTAGAACATGCCACAGTGAGTTAACACTGTAACATAAGGTTGTATGTTTTAATAGGCTGATGACTACAGGACTTAAAATTTTAAAATTAGTTCAGTAATGTTTTGAAATGTTGACGGTAAATGTTTGTTTGCCACTGAAGATCTTCAGATAGCCAGCCTCCAACTGGAGTAAAGTTCTGGCTTTCTGGAAGTTGGTTAGTAATGTTGATTCTTGTGCATAATTGAGTAATTATATGCTCATTATTCACTTATCAGTAGGGATTTGAAAATACTGAAATAATTTATTACATTCTCTTTAATTTCATGTTGAAACAATCTTATTTTATTTGGTTGTTTTACTTTTGCAGATAAAATGTTCGTTACATAACTCAAAATTTCTTTTTCTGTCAATCAGGACCTCTTCAAGAGGAGCTGGCCCCAATACTGGAGGAGAGGGGAAGTTCAAGCAGCACCCCTGAGTCTGGCAGAGCACATGTGAGTTTCACCAGGAGAAAGAAAGTTAGATTTTGTAGCACTTAATTCACCTCAATTCCTTCCTGGCCTCTTTCCAGGGTGCTCACAAATTTCATCAGCCCGGGGGTTTCAGCCATTACAATACTTCCTCATTTTGTGTGCTGCCCTGCACAATCCCAACTTACTTAATGAAGTAAACTCCTTCCTACACATCCTATTTACCATGATGTCTTTATCATTATGTCCTGCACTCCAGTTGGTTTCCTGACCCCACAACCTTTGCAACTTCTTCTGCACTGGTAACTGAAATGTTACCTAATGTCTTAATTCTCTATGAACAATCCAAAATGTTTCTCAAAGAATACCCACAAACTGACTCTTCATTTAGAAGATAAGCTTCCCTTAACACATTGGAGACTAATGTGTTGGCAAGCCAATTGATACCCATATCGTGAGGAAATTTGCTATACATTTTTTTTTCAAATTTACTAATCCATTTACCTCTTAAGGCAGTATATCAGCTTAACCGACCATCCTTCCTCCTTATGGATATGTATAGGCCTATGGTTAGCACAAATAAATGACACAGGGATTTGTAGATATTAGTCTAAAGATACCAAATTTTCAGTATTTTTATTTTTCTGAGAGGTGGACAAAATTTTCATAATTCATAGGAAATAGTAGGCTATTGATTTAAAATCATTTGTCAGCAGGAAATACTAAGTAATTCAGTTATGTGTAAAGTGTTTTGTTTTGAAGTACTTCTCTCATTTTTATGAAGTAGAGAGAACTTCACTCAGATATAAAATCTTTCCACACACACTATAATACAAATGCCTCTTTTACATGGGCTATAGTAGTATCTGGTCTCTTTAGTCACTACCATTCCTGCAGCTTTCCCTTGATCCCAACAGACATTGCATCTTCTATCTGGGTTTGTTTTCTTTTCTGTTGGTGGCAGTATCTCATGAAAATGTCATGTTGTGAGCTTATTTGCCATTGCAATTCCAGATGCTGAATGTGTGTCTCTTAGTTCTCCCCCTCCTTATTGGACCAATTGCTTTGCTAATTTACAGACAAAATCTGAAGATTTTTAATGTTTTGATATTGTGAATAATGTTGGCATCCACTACTGCCCTCTGTAAAATGGTGGAAAAAGATTTTCTTCCACATTTTTGTCTTTCACTCGAAGGGATAGTAACTCATCAGCTGGTCTTCTGTCAACATGTGTTTCAGACAGTTTGTAGTCTAGTACAATGTCTGGCTTTAATACTGTAACATATCGTCTCTTGGACATTACACTGACATGCAAAGTAGTCATTTTATGCTGTGTTGGCAACATCTGTACATCACATCTTTCTTCCAGTTCAAGCAGAAAAGGTGTCCTCTGCAACGAAATATCATTTCTCCTTTCTTTAGTTTTTGATTTATTTCATATCTAGGCAAGCCCATCCTGTTAATCACCACAGTTCCGTCTCTCAATGTATTTCTTTCCCATAGTTCAAGAACTGCTTGACTTTTATAAAATCTGTCCATGTATACCACATGTCCATTTCCCAAGTAAGAGGAACATAGCCTCTGCAGCAGGGATTTGACAGAATCAACCACATTTCCTTTTCCTCCATTTAAACTTCAACATTACACATGTAACCTGTTTGAGCATCACTTAAAAGATACAGATCTATCCCCTATTTTTCTGGTTTGTCTTTCATATAAATATGGCACCCAATCCTTCCTCAAAAAGGACATACTGCTTCAGCCACAGTCAGATTTTGAAATGGTAAGAATTTTATGCATCTTTCTGTGAAAAAGTCCCAAACAGGTCTTATTTTATGCAGAGGGTCATCTCCTGGTACTTGTTGAGATATCCATAGTGCATTATTATACACATGCAGCTTCCTGAATATGGCAAAAATTCTGTCTTGTGACATTGGCTGACAAGCAAATGATGAAGCAGCACAGGTTTCTTAAAATGATTGCAAAAAATTGAGGTACTTCATGTATCCTCTCTACTGTCCATTTCTTCCATAAAGATTTTAGTTTGATTCTGTTCTGACAGTGAAGTTCAGAAACAGTGTCAGTAGCATAAATATTTGTCTCTGACTTTACTTTTACAAACATTCTGTGATCAAATAATTGCAACAAACAGTCTAGTTCTCTTGATAACCTGAATCCGTCACTTCTTCAACTGGAGGTAATTCAGGGAGGGCATCAAAATCACACCATTTATTGTCAAGGGCAGGCGGTTGTGCCAAATGACAAACATGATTAATAGACACTTGTCCATTAGCTTCTTCATACTCACTATC
Organism: Schistocerca piceifrons; assembly: GCF_021461385.2. NCBI lineage: Eukaryota > Metazoa > Arthropoda > Insecta > Orthoptera > Acrididae > Schistocerca > Schistocerca piceifrons. Next base: position 46,938,354 of record NC_060140.1, on the reverse strand, counting down.
ATTGTTCCTATAAGCAGCACAGGTTTCACTCTACAGCTCACGTCAATCATTGTCTGCTTCCGAAAAATTGCCTATGTATTGCCATTACACATCCAAGTACCATTCTAAAATGATAGAAGACCCACTTCTGTTGTTACAATTGTGCCAGATGAACTTCCTAATATCTTCTTAAAATACTTAACTGGTTTTTAAATCAATGTCACACACACTTCATAGACAGGTCTTATTGTCTCTGGGTATCAACAGTTTGACACACATGTTGCTTAGTAATTCAATAAAACTGACTTCATGTTTTTAAGCTCATGTATCACAGCTTGTGCAGTGTAATGTAAAAGTAACTTTGTGGCTATGTAATATTCAGATAAGTCTCTGGTACATGAAACAGACTCAAATGATGATTCTTTTGACAATCTGCCAGTTCTTGTACTGACTTCTTTATGCTGACAGGTGTCCCTCCAGCAATGACTCTATGATCAACACAACTGCTGTCTGTCATACAAATTTCACTCTATAGTGTCCGCCACAAGGAGTGCAACTCTTAAGGTGAGGCTTCATTCCACATTAACTTCCATTGCCATAGTCATTGCAAAATATCTTGTATGTGGTCACAATGGGCCTAATTAATCCAAATGAATAAAAATTGGATGATGTGACAGACAATACAGTGCATTTTGTGAAGCTATAGACATAAGGGTCTGGTTTGACACTGTTCACAAGATGCTGGATACTAGAGAAGCCTAAAGTTTTAACATCCGCCTTGTTATCAAGCAGTAGAGGTAATTGTGTTCCTGGCACCACTGAGGGGATATTTTCGAGTAGTCACATTGTTGCTGCGCCATTTCCATAGTGATGATCCACCTTTGATTAATATCCTTGTGAGATCTTGCTGGAGCTTGATTGCTGCCCCTACTGTATCACAATGAAAGATTGTCCACAGAGAAACAATTAGTGATAATGTTAGCTGCTTCATTGGGGTCACTCTCTTTGTGAGCTGCTTGTAACAGACACCATTCTGCAGGAAATGCTGCACAAGCCATTTAATATGTGACTGTCTTCAATTGGTATTGCTGATGTGTTGCACATATCACTCTTCCACAATATTTGTTGGTAAGCATGATCTTCACCTGCGACCAGAACTTGTCAACATTTCTTCTCTATATCTGCTGTGAAGGCAATGCAGTGCATGCAGGAACACAATATTATTGATTAGAAGTCCTGTTGAATGATTGGTTCTGTCATTAGCAAACTGTTTAGTTACTAATCCATGTTCAATATGGTAGAAAAATCACACACACTCTCATTCAGTAGTCGATTTACCTTTCTCAGAGACAGTACTATGTGCCATGTAATACGAAATGGCATCTGTAATGACTACTGGTTGCTAAGTCTTTGTACACCCTCATAAACTCTGCGTAGCTTTCTTTAAACTTTGGTTGTCTCACTAGTTTCTATTCAGTCTGAGAGAAGCATTTTGCTGCAGTGTGAAAAGAATTGAGTACTGACTCATCTCTTCCCAAAACAGAAGACAAACAATGAAGCTGCCTGTGGAATCTATATTTGTGTGTTTTTGCATTGCTGCTCTTCTCATCATTACAACATGATTTAGTTCTTCTGTCTCCAAGAATCTGTTCAAGGAAGTTTGAGCATCAGTGTAAGTTTTTGCAAAGCATAACATGACTGAATACCTTGATGAAATGTGCTCTACCATTTGATACTGCCCTGACTTATCCTGAAGCACAGGATGATCACTTCCTATGGAGACAATCCTTGCCTTCTAATAGCAACTTAGATTTGTCTCCAATGACCTAAGTGCTTGGCATTGAAGGGAGACTGCTGTTTGTTCCCAGGTGTGCTGTGCCATGGTGGTACTGTAGTCTTGTGATTTGCAATGATTCACATTTATTTTTGAGAAAAGCACTCTCTCTTCAGATGACAGGGAGCTATTGGGATCAAACTAGCTTCAGATTTTGTTCTTACAGACTGGTCAAGTTTTTCTTTCAGGGGCTGTAACATAATCATGTCTTGCATGGATGCATCTAGTTGTTATGCCACCAGTGAATGCACAGTTGCTTAGAGCCTTGTTAAGCAGTGCATGATGTTCACTTGCACATGCCCTTGTCATTGACGGGAGTGCTATGTTTCCTCCCATGTGTTGATGCAAGAAATTGAGGCTCATTGTATCTGTTGCAACCCATATTAAAGGCCACATTAAAATAATTGCTAGTCACTAGAAGATGAGCAGTTATGTTGTGAGCTGCACGTGATACTTATGTAAGCGAGTGATAATACTTAGCAATGTCCTGTAACTCCACATTATTTACCACAAGACACAAAAATGTTGTACAAATGGCTGAACTGCATTATATTATCATAAAATTGTGGCAATTAAGTGATGGGCAGCTTGATGGTACTTCTGAAGTACTCCAGTCAGATCCACCATCGAATGAAACCATGTCACATGCATTGGTATGATTGATCTTCATTGCTATGTTTTTCTCCAAAACATCAAAAATCACATTTTCAAAGACTTCACTGTTGTCAGCAATATATCCTGTGTTTGTGTTACCCCCAGATCCCAAAATTTTTCATCTACCTACCTCTTTGTTTGCTCCCAATCCAGCACTACACAACTTTCTATGCCACCAGTGCACCCACAGTTTTCTCCCCTACCCCCCCCCCCCCCCATCAACTGCCCTACCCTGTCCCCAGCACATCTCTGTATGCTCTCACAACCAGCACTTCAGTCACCCACCTCTACCCTGCTATCCCTCCCGCTCCCCAGCTCAGCCTTCTCTGTACCTTTACCACCGAGACTGCTTCTCCTATCCTGCACAGCTGCTTGCAGTATGATCTCGGGGCTGAGTAAAGTTGTAGGAAGTTCACATGTTTATCAGTATGTGTGGTGCTTGTCTGTTTCATCTCCACTCTCTAGTGAGTAGCAATCTACTGTTTTCATAATATCATCATTATTCCATCCTGGATTTTCCATTGTTCAAATATTTGCTTATGAATATTCTGACATGTCTTGCTGATAACAAAAATTGCTGATCTATGTTGGTAGTGATACTGTAGTAGATAGAGATACTGTGAAATGTTGTTTGGTAGCATGTGCAATAAAATGTGTAATTTCATCATTCTCAAAATTTTCAGCCAGAGTCTGGTTTTATCAATTGAAATGAATTGCCTCCTGTTTCACTTCAATTCCTTTTCCCAAATTTTTATCCAGCTCTTATCTTCCATTTGCCTTTGTTTGGTCTTTCCTTATTTTAGCCTTGTTTGTGGATTATGCATCTGATTTTTTTCAGTATCTTCAGTTGCTGTTTCTTGTGTAAAACATAAATCGGAGAAAAACTGTTGGATGTATTACTGAATGGTGTCTCCTCTTTTTTGGGACATAAAATGTGTATTTATAGTTGCTGGAAATCAATGTTTCACATAATTTGTGGCCCCCAGGGGCTCAGCATTCATCTGCTGAGTGCGGGCTTGGCAACCCCGGGGTCCTGAGCTGGGGACTGTGGGGGACTGGTCAGTGCCGCCAGTCTCCAGTCACCGTAACCCCCGGACATGCTTCAGCGACCACCGTATGGTGCGGCGGTGGAATGTTGTGTGCTGCGGGGAATGGTAATCCTGGCTTGACCAACTGGATTGCGAGGAAGGCCAACCTCTATAAAAACCCCTCAATCTTATGGTGTGCTCCGCACCTGTAAGATGCATGGCTGTTGGGCTGGAACAGTAGCAAACGGGCAACGTCTGGGGCACCTGCTGCACCCCAGTTGTATAAGGCTTACTCAGGCATGCGGGGCTCTGTCTGAGTGGACCTTTAGTTCCCTAGCTGCTCGTGGGACCGCAATGAACCCCCTCGACCTCTACATTTCCCCCTACCAGTGGATTGGGTGGGTCGCTGGTAGGAAAACACATCCCAGCAAAAAAGCGACTTCGTGCTACGAGTCCTCCAGCGCCTGGTGTTGCTAGAGATTCATCAGACTGTCGTAACAGAGCACATGCTGATAATCAGAATGTGTTTTTGATTATTAAACGGAAGGAGGGTAGCTTTGAGAGGGTTTCTCTCTTTTACATCCACAAGGGTCTTGCGGGAATTGCAGGAACACTGAAATCTGTGAAGCAACTGTGCAGTGGGACTCTGTTAGTTGAGACTTCTAGTTTCTGTCAAGTCATTTCTCTTCAGAAAGCAACCGGTCTCGGAGAGTATGCTATCGAGACTGAGCTCCATTCCACTTTGAATTATAGTAAGGGTATTGTGACATGCAGGGACTTTGTGGATATTCCCACAGACGAGTTAAAATCCGAGTGGGCTGACGATGGTAATGTTGACGTGCAGCATATTATGAAAGGAGTCGATGGGGACCTCGTCAAATCCGACTTGTTTATTCTCACGTTCAGTTGCCCGAGACTCACAGAGCATGTTAAAGCGGGGTTCTTACATTTGCCAGTACGACCACATTTCCCCAACCCAATGCGCTGTTTTAAATGTCAGTGCTTTGGGCGTACTACGTTGGGGTGCAATGGGATAGCCACTTGTGGTAAATGTGGTCAGCCTGCCCATGAAGGAGCCAATTGTTCATCGCCTGTGAAGTGCGTGATTTGCTCTGGGAGTCACCCTGTCTGGAGCTGGGTCTGCCCCATCTATCTTGAAGAACAGAAGATACAGGAGATTAAAACATCTAAGCACATCCTCTATGGTGAGGCCAAGAAGCTCTTTAAGGCCATGCAACCTCCTGTGTTTCCAACATCTTTCGCTTCCGCTCTGAAAAAACTGGTACAAATGGCCACTGTTGCTATGCAAACGGAGGTTGCTAGTGTTAGCACTAATATGTGCATTTGCCAGTGCACTTGTGCTGCTGCGGTTGTTTTGAAACCTTTGGCTCTCCCCGCAACGTCGGACAATGCCGTGGTTGCTGACATTGGGGTACTTCCTGCTTCTCCCCATTTGGTGCCCTCTGCCCAGGCGAGTACAGCTCCAACTGTTGACAAGGCTCTGCATTCTAAGCCCCCCAAGGCAAAGATGACGAAGGTGAAGGTTTTGTCACCTGAGGAGACTAGTCAGGGTAGGTCCGATGACGCGGCCATCATACTGACTGACAACTCCCTTCGGTCATCATCAGAGCTGATGGACCTTGATGTCGACCAGGGGTGATCTTCTCGCCCCAGGAATAAATCTCTGGCCAGTACGGGCTCTCCTCCAAAGCACAGAGGCAGGGTGAAAGTTCAGCGACCCTGATCACTGGCTCCCATATTACAGTGGAACCTGAATGGGTTCAGGACACATGTGGCCGAATTACAACTCCTTGTACGAGAGTGCCCTTTGTGCTTATGTCTCCAAGAGACACATTTTCGGGCCACTGCTGCTCCTTTTTTACGGGGCTATACCGTATATCGAAAAGATGCTCTGACGGAACAAAGGGCAAAGGGTGGTGGTGTGGTTTTTGTCCGTGACATGCACCACTCATCTGAGCTCCCTCTCGTTACAGACTTGCAAACACTTGCAGTTGACCTTCTTGTGGGTCGGAGGCTCACAGTCTGTTCAGTTTATTTACCACCTCAGGATGCAATAGACTCTGAGGCTCTCACAGACCTTATTAGCCAACTCTCCCGCCCATTTCTTCTTCTTCTTCTGGGGGACTTCAATGCTCATAATGTCTTATGGGGATCTTTGACTACTTGTCCCAGGGGTCGCGTTCTGGAAAGCCTCATGATGTCTGAAGAAATGTGCATCCTCAACTCTGGTGCTCCCACTCTTTTCTGTACTGCTTCCAGATCGTCATCAGCTATTGACCTTTCCTTTTGCTCTCCAGCACTCGTGGATTCTGCTCTGTGGGAGGTTGCTGCTGACCTCCATTCTAGTGACCACTTCCCCCTTTGGATTCGCCTCCTGGATGAGGCTGTGGCATTACCACTGCCGCCCCGGTGGCACCTCTGCAAAGCTGACTGGACACTTTTCAGCCAACTGGCTGTTTTGGAACACCGTGCCAGTGTCCATGAATGGGTAGATCATGTTACAGCTGTGATCTCCCATGCTGCTGAATTGTCAATCCCACGCTCATCCGGTCATCCCAAGAGGCGTCCTGTCCCTTGGTGGACCACTGAGTGCCACTCAGCCATCCGAGCCCGCCGTGCCACTCTGCACCGCTTCAAGTGCCGTCCCTCAGCTGACAATCTTGTGACCTTTCGGGTGGCAAGGGCCAAAGCGTGCAAGTGATTAAAGAGAGCAAACGATGGTCATGGCAATCGTTCTTGAACTCCATCTCCCGCTCCACTAGTTCTACGAAAGTATGGGAATCCATCAGGAGGATTTCCGGGAAACTCGGCCAGCTACCTGTCATGGCATTGCTGCATCAAGGATGTCTCCTCACGGCGCCAAGAGACATTCCCCAGACACTGGCCATGCGTTTTGCAGAATCTATTAACTGTGATCCAGATTTCTGCCGCTACTGCACTGCCATCAAGAGGGGTCACTTGGACTTGGCTCATGATACTGCGCCTGGTCATGATCAAATTCGGTACAGCATGCTGCAGCACTTGTTGCTGCCATCCAAGGAAGTTCTCCTGAATTGTTTTAATATGATATGGTTATCCGGCACATACCCTGACTCGTGGAGGGAGGCGATTTTGATTCCCCTCCTCAAACCGGGGAAGGACCGAATGCATCCCAGTAATTATCGAAGTATTGCTTTGACGAGCTGTGTTGGGAAGATGTTGGAACACATGGTCAATCATCACCTGGTTTGGCTGCTCGAGACCAGGCAGCTCCATAGCCCCTCTCAGTTTGGCTTTCGGAGATGTCGTTCCACTATAGACAACTTGACCCTGCTTGAGACGGCCATCCAGCAGGCCTTCCTGCATAACCAGCATTGTCTAGGTGTATTCTTTGACATTAATAAGGTGTATGACACTACCTGGCGCCGCCTTATCCTCAATCAACGTCATCAGTGGGGCTTTCGTGGCCGTCTCCCCATCTTCATTCGGTCCTTTCTTTCCCACCGCCTCTTTCGATATCAGGTTGGTAATGTGCTATCTGATTTGTACGTGCAGGAGAATGGTGTTCCTCAAGGAAGTGTTTTAAGTGTCACCCTCTTTGCTGTCGCCCTTAACAGTATCACGTCCACTATCCGGAGTCCTGCCCAATGCTCCTTGTTTGTGGACGATTTTGCTGTTTTCTGTTCTTCCTCCAGTCTTGTCGCTGCTAGTCAGACAAATGTGTGTGTGTGTGTGTGTGTGTGTGTGTGTGTGTGTGTGTGTGTGTAGGGCCACCATTCTTTGTTTTAGAGACACTGCGTACCCTACCATTGCCCGACCGCCTATGGAACGTCTCTTCTACAGTTGTCCCAGGGCAACGAGACCATTTGGGATTCATGCCAAGCATTTGCTTGAGTACCTTGGTGTGGAGTGTGTGGCCCCCCCACTCCAGGTGGGACAAAAAGAATGTGTACATAAGAAAAGAAACTTGAGGATTATGTTATAGAAAGAGAGAAGAAAGGAGGTGAACATGATATGAGGGATATGCGGAAGCTAGAAGAATTTGACAAGGCACTGAAAGACCTAAGTGGAAACAAAGTTCATGGAGTGGATGAGTCAACCCAAATTTTTGAGACCCATAGGAGATCTAGCTGGGTGCTTACAGATGTCAATAATACTGAACCATCACTCTAAGTCACAGTACAGAAGAATCAAAAGCTGATAGAACATTATCTCTGGGAGGGATCACTATGTTACTGAATAAATGTCAGTGCTGGCCTTAAAACTTACCCAAAAAGTAACTTGAAGGAAGATAAATCTACATTTTTATCATTAATAGATTTAGAGAAAGCTTTAAAAAATGTTGATGGGACTAGACTCCTTGAAATTTGGAAGGTATCAGGGATAAAATTCAGCAAGCAAAAACTGATTTGCAACTTCATAAACAAACTGTAGTTATGAGAGAAGGAGATAAAGAGGGGCATTGTACATCATAAGAGAGCCTACTCCCAATGTTGTTCAGTATACATCCACAGTTATTCTTTCTGCAAAAATCTGGGTAGTGCATGGTGGAAGGTACTTTCCATTATACCAGGTTTATGGCTTTTGCCTGTTCCATTCATGTATAGATCTTGGGAACAATGATTGCTTAAATCATATGCATCTATTTTAACTAGTCTAACTTTGTCTTCATGATTTCTATGGTAGTGATAAGTAAGAGGTTGTAACATTTTTCTAGCAACATTTTAAGATGGCTTTTATGAGGTAGTCCTTATATGTCTTCAAGCATCAGCCAGTTCAATTCTTTCAGCATCTTTATGACACTCTCCAGTGGGTTGAACAAACCTGTGATTATTCGTGCTACCCTTCTTCATATCCATTCAATATCTTACGGTAGTCATATTTACTGTTCATCCTATGCATTTGAGGAATAATCTAGGATGGGCTACATGAGTTTCCTGTATGCAGTCTCTTTCCTGCACTGATTTCATTTCCTCTCTTATTCTACCAATGAACTGCATTATGCCATGTGCCTTACCTCTGACAGGTTCTGTTTCATATCCCTTCAGATTGTTCTCACCCAGGTGTCTGGAAGAGTTGACAGATCCCAACTGAGTCACTCATATTACAGAACACCATGTTTTTCCTACTTGTTCAGTGCACAATTTTACATTACTGAACATTCAAAGTATGTACCAAAGGTTTCATGATTTTGAAAAGATTTCAGCATATGACTGAATACTTCTACAGCTTCTTTCATACTACTTAACTATAGATAAATGCGCAATCTGAGGTTAATACTGACAACATGTGACAGTTCATTAGAATACAACATTAACAGCGAGCTAACTTCCTGTGTTGTACCTACCATAAAATCCCTAATCCAGTCATAAATTTTGCTCAGTTCCTCACATGTTCATGCTTTGATATTAAGCTTAGATGTGGTATCAAGTCAATAACTACTCAGAAATTCTGCATCTACCTGACTTTATTGATCCTTGGCTTGCAGTATGTTGGTTGCATAAATTGTGAGTTGGGTTTCATATGGTCACTGTTTCTGGAATCTGTGTTGATTTTCATGGAGGAGATAAGTCTATTAGAGATAATTTTTATGTAAGTCAGAACATGTTCTAAGATTGACAAATGGCTGGACATTGAGCAAATTGTGAAGGAAACGAACAAGAAATTTGAAAAAAAAAAAAAAATTGAAGTTCAGAGACAAGAAATAAAAATTTGGAGGCTTGCATATGACGTGGTCATTGTGTCAGAGATAGCAAAGAATTTAGAGATGATGTTGAATGGAATATTATGGTCCTTGAAAAGAGATTGAAAGTCGAACATCCACAAAAGTTAAACAAGGGAAATAAGGTGATGTTGAGTGAGTGAGATTAGTGAATTTTTCCTAAACGTATGAATTTGTTTTGCTATTTTGACAGAAAAATAAATGACCACAATAGAGAGGATATAAGATGCAGACTGGCAATAGCAAGATAAGCATTTGTGAAAAAGAGGAATTTATTCACATCTGATGTGAGCTTCACTGCTAGGGATTTCCATGCTGATATTATTCTGGAGTAAATGGAAATGAGGATGATAGGCAGTTAAGACAAGAAGTGAACAGAAGGTTGTTAAATGTGGTGCTACAAAAGCATACTAAAAATTAGATGGATAGATCGAATAACAAATGAAGCATTGAATTGCATTGAGGAAATGAAACTTATGGTATAATTTGGCTAAACAGTTCAATGTTATCAAAACCGCTCTTTGGGAGACACTGATGCAAAGGAACCTATTCTAATAGAAAGAGAATGTGTCATATAATACTAACATTTCATTTTGCTAAAGAGCGAGATACCTTGAAGAGAGCTTATGAAGTTGGTCAATAATAAATATTTGCCAAAGTGTTGTAAGCATTGTAACAATGGTTTGAGTTATACAGATACAGTGACAAGTTTGAAAATTATTTTTTATTCACTATTACTACAGTGATAGTGTCTTCTACTATTGACACTTTGTACAGTACCTACATTGAAACTGGTCTCTGCAATTACAAGGCAGTAGTACAAACAATGGTCAGCAAACTACAAAGGGCAACAAAAATAGGTAGAAAACTTTTTTCAGACAATGGTAATCCAGGACTGGGTAACAACTACGTTATGAAAAGGATGGGTTGCTACTCACCATGCAATTGAGGTGCTGAATCACAGATATGCACAAGAAAAAGACTACTAAACACACGAGCTTCCACCAGAAGGCCTTCTTGTGAAGTAGACCACATGCATAAGCATGCACGTATCTGTTTCTGCAAATGCTAGTCACACACGTCTCTGGCTGCTGAGCCATACTGCGAGTAACTGCTCGTGATGGGTGAATCAGTCTGGGTGGTGGGCATGAGGAGGAGGCTGGGGCAGGTAGGGCAAGAGGGAGAGAGCAGAGTACAGGTGTTGGATGGTAAAGTGCTATTTGTAGGAGCATACAAAAATAAGGTGATGAGGGGGTAGGGCAGTAAGGTGCAGTAGGAAGTTTAGCTGGTGGGTGGGAGGGGGTGTGGGGAAGGAGAGAAGGCAAGATACTTTTGGTGCTCTTGAGAAATAGAAGGTTGTGTGGAGATGGAGTGGGAACAGGTGAGCAGTTAAGTGTGTGAAGGACAATGACCAATGAACGAAGGTTGATTGCAGGAGAGTTATGGAAACATAGGCTATAGTGGACGGAGGGTTCCCACATGTAAAATTCAAAAAACTGGTGTCAGTCTGGTGTCCTGGTCTGAAAGTTTGGACAGCCTTCCAGATGACAGTTGCGAGGCAGTGCCCTTACAAAGTGCAAGCTTGGCTGTAACCACCAAAGCACTGCGTGCTGGCTGTACCTCCTGCACCAGCCTGTCTGCACTTTCCACTGATCGATGCTGTTCAACCACCACTGTTGAGTCAAAATCTTCAGCCTTCTTCTTGATGATGGTGTTGTGATTGGTCACTGTCAGGTGCATCAGTGACACCTGAGCAGCCAGCCTTGCCACGTCAGTGCAACCAGCTGGTCTGCCTTCTTGCACTTCCTGTTTTGTGTAGCACCAATGGGCAAGCTACCCTGATCATTCTGCACACTGAACACCTTATGGCAAGGATGGACATCACTGAACTGTTTGCCATTGGCCTTCAGATCAGACTAACCCTACTCCTAACTTGCAACACATTACAGTGCATTAGCCTTGGGCCATGGTTCACCAGGGATTTCCTTGCACCCCCAAGTTTCTTATTGATCTCAGGATTGCCTTTCAGGGCATTGATTTCAAAGTCTACATGTGTATTTATATGATCAATCTCACAATGTACTCATCTGGGCTACCAGGCTTTGGCCCTACCCTTTTGCAAGTTGGTTGTGTATGGTGACAGTTGTATGCCCCTCAGATGGTCAATTCATCACTACAGCCACAAATAAGATGGTTACATGGCTGCCAATGCTGTAAGTTGTCAAAGTTCATTCCAATGGCAACATTTTTAGCCTGGATGCTTTTTCAGTGTACAGGTTCTGCATCACAGATAAAGTACACATCATCTTTGACATTGTTCCCTTCCAGGAACTTAGTGACTTTTGTGTTGCTTTCGCACATGTTTGAGCCTGACTTTGGGTGCGCCACACATTTCTTTACATCCAGATGCAGTGCCCTCATCCTGTCATGTCCTTCCTCTTTGTATCCTGATGGACGGCCGTTAAGCTAGAGCTTCATTGCCCTAAAGATGCTGGGGTCATATAATTGGTCAAAACCAGTGCTTTGCCCACACATCTGGCTGTAGTCCAGCAACCAAATGGTTCCCTCTGGCTTTGTGGAGATTTTACGTTGGCAGTCAATGCGCAAGCTCTCGTGGAAACCTACACCATACTCCGTCAACAGAACATCTTCTCTCAGCTTGTTGGAGGTGAATGTTTTTCTACAATAAACCTCACTGATCCTTGCTTACATATTCAACTCGATGAGGAATTGCAATACATTGTCATCAATAAGCCTCTTGACTTACACAGTTACAAGTGTTCACCTATTGGAATCTCTTCTGCTTGAGTGCTCTTTCAGAGATAACTGGTACAGTTAACTATGTCCATCCCAGCTTGTTAAAAATACGTGGATGACTTAACTGTTATGGGTGCTATGCACCAAGACCAACTCCATAGCCTCCATACCCTCTTTACTACACTGCGTGATGAAGGGCTAAAGTACCATTTGCACAAATTACAGTTTCTCCAGGACCACCTGGGACATTTTCTCACCAAAGAAAGGGTTCAGCCCACTGATGGTAATTTTTCTGCTGCTAATTATCTCCTGCATCCAAAAAACCTCCAGCAGTTGCAGGCTTTTTTGGGGAAAGTGAATTATTATTCAAAGTTCCTTCTACAAGCAGCACATATGAGGCACACTCTCGACCAGTGATGGAAGAAAGGCATTCTGTTTCACTGTCAGCATCCTGTGAGCAGGCCTTCACACAGCTGAAGCATATGTTAAGTTCCACATCCTGCCTTTTTCTCTGTCGTGCCCCCTTGTTTTGGCTTTGTATGTTCCTCACTATGGCATTGGTGCAGTGCCGTAATGATGATTGTATGGAGCAATCCATCCCCTATGTATCCAAAACACTGATGTTTGTGTAACACAATAATTGCCAGATTGAGAAAGAGGCACTGGCAATCAACTTAACTGTGAAGAAATTCCATGTGTGTGTATTTGGGTCCATGGTTACACTCATTGCAGACCATAATCCACTCTTAGCACTCTCTGGGCCTTGCTCTTGGCTTCCCAAGTGGATGGCCCAGAGGCTTCAGTGTTGGGCTTTTTTCCTTACCTCCTACAACTACACTATCAGCTACAAGCACACACAACAACTTGCAAATGCAGATGCCCTCTACAATTGCCCTCAGGATGAGACCCGGCATTTGACCAACTGGTACTCTCCTGTTTTCACATCAACATGGATCAACAACATAACTTGGGAGAGTTTCCCATTGCCACTACTCATGTGGTGGCAAATACACACCACAACCCTATCTTGCAGTTTTTCGTACACTATGTCCTGCGTGGGTAGCCAACTTATTTTTCAAAGTCTGCTGCTCACTAGCTCTGGGGAGGGCTCGCCTCTCTCACAGCTTTCCCATCTTCTCCGATGGCCTCCTGCTGGATGCAGGGACAGGTATCCCTCATGCTGTCATCTTGACTACCTTACATACTCATGTCTTGGACCTCCTCCATTGTGGACACTGGGGTATGTCCCAGATGAAAGCCTGTGCCAGGTGACATGACCACTGTCCTAGTCTGACATAGGATGTGGAGGCTATGGTGAGCTACTGTTCTGTCTGTGCTAAGCATAGGCTGCTCCACTCCAGTCTTTAGCCTTTGGCTGACTCCAAGTGGCCCTTGGGATTGCATTAATTTAAATTTTGCTGGCCTCTTCCTTGGCGAGATGTGACTTATTGTTGTAGATGCTTATTGAAACTACCCAACATGGTCAGCACGGTGGCCACCACCACTGTGGCCACACTCAATGCCGTTCCACAGATGCTCACCATTGAAGGGCTTCCCTGCACCATTGTCGCAAACAATGGGCCCCAGTTTTACATCTACAGCATGGGAAGCATGGGAACAGTTCTGCACTGCTAATCGCATCAAACATCTGTGTAGCCCTCCATTTCACCCCTTTTTGAATGGCAAAGCAGAGTGGCTGACGCACACACTTATGCAACAAATGTTGAAGGCCATGGGTGCATATAACAAGGCAGCAGCTCTCACAATGTTCCCAAGCCACCTACAGGTCCACTCCTATCCATGACCACACCGCAGCAGAACTCCTTCACAGTTGACAGATGTGTACACTCCTCCATCTCGTAGCACTCCAAATCAAGGAACCCCAAACCTGACATACTGGATGACATCCTCCTGGTTCATCTGCTAAGGCATGTTCGTATGGGACAAATACCTCATGGATGCCAGCTACTGTGGTGGTGACTCACGTGCAGCACCATGAAATGATTGATAGCCCGAGAGGTTTGGTGAGTTGGCACATGGACCATCTTTGCCCTGCCTCCAGCCTACACCTTCAACAGAGGATAATTTTGAGTTGGTCTCCCTGCCCTCACACGTCCCTTCTCCTCATGAGTACTATTTGCACTCCAGAACAGTGTTAACAGCTCCCGTAGGCATGAGTATGGAGGTTGAAACATCACCACTGCATCACTCTGCACCTTGGTCACCAACCACACTGCAATACCCCAGCTCGGTGCTTAATGTCTAGTGTTCCTTCTCCCAGCTGGTGGATTCCACTGATGGGAGACCAACTGTTGACCTCCAAAAGTATTCACTGGGGCCCTTTGGGCCCTATGCACCCATTTTGAGAGGGGGCCTATGGTGTCCTGTTTAGACAATTTGGACAGTCTGTCAGAAGGCAAGGACATACATGATAGCCACTAGGGGCCACCTTCATAACCAGTGAGTGCTTCTGTCACTGCCACAATGCTGTGTGCGAGCCATGGCTTCCATGCTGGCCTATTGGTACTTGCAGCGGCTCTGTAATGCTGGCAATGCAGCGGCTCTGTCAGTTGAGTTCTGACTGAGCTCTTGTCTTGTATACCTTACGCACTGTTGTTTGTTCTCGAACCTCACCATGTTTCGGTTCTCGATCTGGTTTACTCTATAGACTTGTCTACTGCCATGTGCATTCATGGTGGTTGTTGTTATCATTTGCCATTTCTGTCTGTGGTTGCTGTCATTGTCCTGGTTGTCATCCATATCTATCTTAATATGGGTTTGTGGCCCTCACTGTCTGCACCCTTGGCCAGTCAGCCTGTGGCTTCTGATATGATCGCCATTCCTAGAGTTGGTAGGAAGCACATGTCAAATGCTATGATGCAGTCCTTAAAATAAATAACACATTGTTGGGCAGCATGCTCAACAACTGTGTGATCCAGTTGTTTTTTGGCACAGTTGGTCATCCGCCAGACAGCTTGTTGGTTGTCATGCTCAAGTATAACACAGCACATTTCTTGCAGTTTAGCTTGTATATCACAGTACTTGGTTCACAGGTAGCCTTGCCTGTGATGCTTCTGACAGGACTGGAATAGGTGGTGGTGGGAAGATGTATGGCACACGTCTAGCATCCAGTTACATTATAGGTATATGGGCCATTACACAAGAGTTTGGGAGCAGGGGTTGCATAGGGATGGATGGAGGTATTTTGTAGGTTTGGTGGGCGTCAGAATACCGCTGTTAGAGGGCTGGGAAGACTAGTGGGTAGGACATAGCTCATTTCAAGCCATGGTGAGAGGTCATGTTGGAGGATGTGACTCAGTTGTTTTGGTCCTGTGTGGTACTGAGTAACAAGGGGAATGCTCCTGAGACTCAAAGAGGTGGTGGGTGACTGAAGAGATGTAGTAAAGAACATGTCTCCAGTCGCTCACCAGTTCCCAAATTCCCACTGTACAGCCACAGAGGAGCATTCCCCTCATGTCTCAGTACCACCGAGAACTGGAACGCCCCCCTGCAGGTTCAGGGTTAGAATAGGCCCGCAGTATTCCTGCCTGTTGTAAGAGGTGACTAAAAGGAGTCTCAAATGTTTTGGGCTATATGTGATGGTCCGCTCTTGGGTTTGACCCCCATTTTTCCAAATATTTCCAAAGAGCGAGCCAATCGGCGAGGGGCACCTTTCATGATGCGTTGTGTCCATCGTGCATTGAGACCTTTAGCCAGCTTTCTCGAGTCCTGCTCATTCACCATCACTTGGGCAAGGTTGCATTCCTGGATGCAATTTTCACCATGCACTGTGCAGTGTTGCCTGCAGAGATGACGATCATGGACTCCCTTGCACCTAATATCCAGCATGGTAGCCAGTCAGTTGTGGTGGGACCACAATGTGCCCTGTTGGTTGTAGCCCACTGACAACACAGGGATTAATCTGCTGATGCTTGTGCTGTTAACTCCCGACATATGCCAAGGAGTAGATGCCTATTTCCTTGGGGCATCCGGACACTTAGCAATGGCCATCCTGCCAGGTGGCCCTTGCTCAGGCTGGGTGGCACCCATGGGGAGGGCCCTTGTTCAGAGTGGGTTGCATCACGGCGGATGAACTGCAATGAAGGGTGGTATATCATCTCTTGCTGGTGGCCAGCTACCAGCAGTCTCTAAGCATCCTCGAGCTCAATTCCATGTTCAGAAATATGATCCCAAATCGTTCCCTTCTCTGACCACACTGTGGGAGGAGCGTAAGACTCAGGATTGCAGTGACACTTATTCGCCCAGGCTCCTAGTTTGTACAAGAGCTGATGGGGAGTCTTTCATGTCAACAAAGCTTAAATTCTTCATAGAGCATTTAGAGGACAAGTTTGGGGAGGTGGTGGGCTTGTCCAAATTGCGCTCTGGATCAGTATTGATAAAAACAGCATCCTCTGCCCAGTCATGAAGGTTACTTAGTTGTGACAAGTTGGGGATGTTTCAGTTACCATCACAACCCATAAGAGTTTAAGTATGGTGCAGGGTATTATTTTCCATAGGGACTTTCTTTTGCAGTCTGATGACCAGATAAAAGACAATTTAGAGCATCAGGGTGTTCCTTTCGTCTGACGCTTTCCTTGGAGCCCAAAGGATAATCAGATTGCTACCAGTGCCTTCAGCTTGGCATTCAAGGGTGATACATTACCAGAGAAGGTCAAGGTGATAGTCTGCCACTGTGATGTCAAGCCCTATATCCCTCCCCTGATGCAGTGCTTGAAGTGCTGGAACTTCTGCCATATGTCTTCCTGCTGTACTTCCAGCCTCACATGTTGAGATTGTGGATGCCCATCATATCCCAATACTCCATGTGCCCTGCCTCCCATCTGTGTCAACTGCAGAGAGCCTCATTCACCTTGCTCACCAGACTACAGGATCTTACAGAAAGAGCAAAAAATCATGGAATATAAGACCTTGGACCGACTGACCAATGCTAAGGCTAAGGAGGGGACCCTTGGGTCCCTCCCTTGCCAAGTTCCACAAGTGGGTAGGATGATGCCTGGCAGTGGCATAAGAGCCCACAAGCAGCTGGTCGTGGGGCTTCACGATCCTCCTCTGTCTCAGAGACAGAATCGGTGAAGTCCTCCAAGCCAATGAAACCCAAGGAGCAGTGAGAAAAGACCAAGAATAAGACCTCTAAGAAAGGAATTTTCAGAGTCAACCACTCCACTGCAACCTAAAAGCTCTGCATCTGAGGGCGAGGTAGAGATACTGGCGTCTGCTGTGGACCTAGGATTCGCTGGAATCTCAGACGCAATGGCTGTCACTCACACAGATACTCAAACAGTTGCAGCAGGTGACCCAGCGGCGTAATCTGCTCCTCGGTCCTTCATGCCTTTCTCGGCCATGGACAATGTCATTCTCCAGTGGAACTGCAGCAATTTTTTCCGCCATCTTGCTGAGCTCCGACAACTTCTCAGCCTTCACCCTTTCCTCAGCATTGCTCTTCAGGAAACTTGGTTTCTGGTGACGTGAACCCTGCCCTCGATGGCTATCGGGATTATTACAGGAACGGGGCAACTTATGAGAGGGTATCTGGTGGCGTCTGCATCTGTTTCCATCACTCCCTTCACAGCAAGTCTGCCCCTCTACAACCACCTTTAGAGGCTGTCAGTGTTTGGGTGTGGATGACTCAGGCTGTTAGTGTCTGCAGGCTCTATCTTCCACCAGAAGGTGATGTCCCACAACATGTCGTAGATGCACTGATAGCCCAATTGTCACCACCTTTTCAGTTACTGGGCAACTTCAACGCCCATAATCCTCTGTAGGGTGGGTCAGTGGCAACAGGCCAAGGCAGCATTGCTGACGAAGTATTGACACAGCTAGACCTTTCTCTCTTTAATAATGGTGCTGTCACACATTTCAGTGTGGCGCATGGCACGTCTTCAGCCATCGAACTTCTGATCTGCAGCCCTAGCCCATTACTGTCTGTCCTATGGGGTGTGCATGATGACTTGTGTGGTAGTGACCACTTTCCTATCCTTCTGTCACTGCCACAGCATAACTCTTCTGGGCACCCCTGCAGATGGACTATGAAAAAGGCTGACTATGATTTGTTCACATCCATTGCCACTATTGAGCCTCTTTCCGATGATGCCATTAATGGGGTGGTTCACTCGGTCACCACCGACATCGTTTCTGCCCCGCCCTGCGGGTCGGGGGATTAGAATAGGCCCAAGGTATTCCTGCCTGTCGTAAGAGGTGACTAAAAGGAGTCCCTCCCCCTCAAGGGGGTAGTTTGCGCTTGCGTCTGGAGACGGACGGTTCCACGACTTATATTTGTGGTCATTTTGGTTTTTCACTTATTCTGGTTTCTTCCTTCCTTTGTTTGGTTCCTTTCTTTGTCCTTCTCCCTCTCACTGTCTTCCTTAATTTTTCCCTTGCCTTCTCCTCCTTGCCTTCTTATCCACCCTCTGGTCTCCGCCTCAGCGTTTGAGACAGTCTGTCCTTTCTCTCCCTCTCTCCCTTCGTTTTTCCTCTTCTTCTTTCCTCCCTGTGCGTGCCTCAAGGCCGACCCACATGTTTGCACGTGTAGCCGTTGATGGGGTAACGAATAATTCCCTGCCCTGGGTAGAGAAGTAAAACATGCATGTACCCTCTGGTAAAGGCCAGGCCCAGGGAGGGGTGATTGCCTGAGCTGATACCTTCTGAACATGCCGATTGGTCCCTCCGTCTGTTTCTCGGGAGGTGTGACCTGAGGTGTAAACATTCACCTAAGGCGGGAGTGCCATCTGAGAGGGTCCCCATAAGGAAGGAGCACGCCATCGGAGACGCTGGCAATCATGGGGGATTCCTCAGCAATGGATTTCTCTCCATCTCTCTCGACTTCTGCCCAAAAACGGAAACTTGACCAGCCACCAGTGACAAAAGTACTACCGCCTGCCCCACAGTTCCTTGTCGTTTCTCGATCTGAGGATGGAAAGGATTTCTCCTCTGTCAACCCTTTCGTTATCCAGAAGGGCGTAGATGCCATAGCCGGATCCGTCAAGTCGTGTACCAGGTTGCGTAATGGTACCTTGTTACTAGAAACTGAGAGCGCCTTTCAGGCACAAAAATTGCTTTGGACCACACTCCTGTACACGTTTCCTGCCCAGATGGAGGCTCACCGCACTTTGAATTAATCTCGTGGTGTGGTCTATAGTCGATCACTTGACGGATTGACTGATGAGGAGATTCAGTCTTTCCTCGCTGAGCAGGTCGTGACGGCTGTCCATAGGGTAACGAAAAAGGTCAACAATGACCTTGTACCGACCCGGACACTTTTCTTGACCTTTGACAGTGTTCAGCTGCCATCTCGTATCAAAGTGGGCTACGAGGTTATTTCTGTTCGCCCCTATGCCCCGACACCTACGCGCTGCTACCAGTGTCAGCGTTTTAATCACACTCACCAGTCTTGTTCCAATGTGGCTAAATGTGTCACTTGTGGTAGGGATTCCCATGAGGGTGACTGTCCACCTCCGTCTCCTCGTTGTGGGAACTGTCGGCGTGACCATGCAGCGTCCTCCCGCGACTGTCCCATCTACAAGGAAGAACGCTGTATCCAAGAAATTCGGGTCAAAGAGAAAGTGTCTACCTCAGCTGCTCGCAAGCTATTTGCTGCTCCCAGCGGGAAAGTAAAGTACTGTCCTTACCTCTCCTCGGACTACCAGGGAGGTGGCGATGCAGACATGCGATCTGACCTTCGGCACCATGGTCGTCCATTCGCCCAGAGCTAAGATCGCGCGGTCAACGTCTCCTCTTCCTCCCGTCACCCCTCCAACACAAGCACCTTCATCAGCTTCTGCTAAGACGAAGATCCAGAAATCAGATGCACGGGCCTTCGAGAAGGAACCGCCCCGTGTAGACTTCCTACGTACCTCGCACTCCCAGCCGTCGACCAGTACTTCCACCAAACGACCTTCCAAGAAGGCTCATAGGAAGCACAGTTCTCCTTCTCCTCCATGGCGCATTTCTTCTCCTGCGCCACCCAGCGGTTGCCGCCCCAGGCCGTCATCCGTTTCGCCTGGCCGCACCACTGGTAGCCGAACATCTGGCCGTCCACTGGCGGAGGAAGCTTCTCCACCCGGCCATCTTAACGAGATGGCCGATGAACCTATAGAACCAATGGACGATGACTGTCCACCTACTGATAGCGGTGGCAGTACTCGCTTGAAGCCAGGCCATCAGCGGCCTTCGAGGTGACCACTTTTTTCATCTTCCTTTTCTTCTCACGATGGCACTTATTCACTGGAATATTCTCGGCATTCGCTCCAACCGAGAGGACTTGAAGTTGCTGCTCTGCTTGCACTGTCCGCTCATTGTAGCCCTCTAGGAAATGAAGCTCCGCCCATGCGATCACATTGCCTTGGCACACTACACCTCCGTGCATTTTGACCTACCCCCTGTGGTAGGTATTGTGGCTCATGGAGGGGTTATGTTGCTGGTCCGGGATGATATTTACTACGATCCCATCACATTGTACACCGGCCTGCAGGCAGTTGCCGTCCGAATTACTCTCCCCACTTTTACATTTTCTATTTGTACCGTTTACACTCCATCGTCGTCTGCTGTTACCAGGGCAGACATGATTCAACTTATTGCTCAGCTACCTGCACCATTTTTGTTAACTGGAGACTTCAATGCCCACCATCCCCTTTGGCGCTCTCCAGCATCCTGCCCGAGGGGCTCCCTGTTAGCAGACCTTTTCAACCACCTCAATCTTGTCTGCCTCAATACTGGCGCCCCTACTTTTCTTTCGGACACATCTCACACCTATTCCCATTTAGACCTCTCTATATGTACTAACCAACTTGCACGCCGGTTTGAGTGGTATGCCCTTTCTGATACATATTCGAGCGACCACTTCCCATGTGTTATCCATCTCCTGCATCATACCCCTTCTCCGTGCTCAGCTAGTTGAAACATCTCCAAAGCAGACTGGGGGCTCTTCTCTTCTGGGGCGACCTTTCATGATCAAACCTTCACAAGTGGCGATAGTCTGGTCGCACACCTCACGGAAGTCATTCTCACTGCTGCTGAATATTCCATCCCTCACACCACTTCTTCTCCAAGTCGCGTACCGGTCCCCTGGTGGACCGCAGCATGCAGAGGCGCTTTACGTGCTCGTCGATGTGCTTTACGCACCTTTAAACGCCACCCTACAGTGGCGCATTGTATCACTTATAAACGATTACGTGCGCAGTGCCATCGTATTATTAAAGAAAGCAAGAAAGCCAGCTGGGCTGCTTTTACAAGCACCTTCAACAGTTTTACTCCTTCTTCTGTTATCTGGGGTAGCCACCTAACTTCCGCTACTCGAATCGTGAAAGTTATAATGCCCCTTTCACCATGCGGGAACTCGAAAATGCACTTGCCCGGTCACGGTCCTCTGCTCCAGGGCCTGATTCTATTCATATTCAGATGCTGAAGAACCTTTCTCGTGCGGGTAAAGGTTTCCTTCTTCGTACTTATAATCGCATCTGGATTGAGGGACATGTTCCCACATGCTGGCGCGAGTCTGTTGTTGTACCGATTCCTAAGCCGGGGAAGGACAAGCACTTGCCTTCCAGTTATCGACCCATCTCGCTTACCAGCTGTGTCTGTAAGGTGATGGAGCGAATGGTTAACTCTCGTTTGGTTTGGCTGCTCGAATCCCGGCGCCTACTTACCAATGTACAATGTGGATTTCGTAGGCGCCGCTCTGCTGTTGACCATCTGGTTGCCTTGTCAACCTTCATTATGAATAACTTCTTGCGGAAGCGCCCAACCGCGGCTGTGATCTTTGATTTGGAGAAGGCTTACGACACCTGTTGGAGCGCGGTCATTCTCTGCACCATGCATACATGGGGCCTTCGCGATCGCTTCCCTCTTTTTATTCGTTCCTTTTTAATGGATCGACAGTTCAGGGTACGTGTGGGTTCTGTCCTGTCAGACACCTTTCACCAAGAGAATGGGGTGCCACAGGGCTCAGTTTTGAGAGTCGCTCTCTTCGCCATCGCGATCAATCCAATAATGGGTTGCCTCCCAGCTGATGTATCAGGCTCCCTTTTCGTGGATGATTTAACCATCTATTGCAGCGCACAGCGTACATGTTTCCTGGAGCGCTGTTTTCAGCGTTCTCTTGACCATCTTTACTCCTTGAGTGTCGCCAATGGCTTCCGTGTTTCTGCCGAGAAGACGGTCTGTATTAACTTCTGGCGCTACAAAGAGTTTCTCCCACCGTCCTTACGACTCGGTCCTGTTGCTCTCCCATTTGTGGAGACAACAAAATTTTTAGGTCTTACATTTGACAGGAAACTTAGCTGGTCTCCACATGTGTCATATTTGGCTGCCCGTTGTACCCGTTCACTAAACGTCCTCCATGTTCTCAGTGGTATGTCGTGGGGAGCGGATCGAACCGTCCTACTTCGCCTATATCGGTCGATCGTCCGCTCAAAGCTGGATTATGGGAGCTTCGTATACTCCTCTGCACGCCTGTCCATCTTACACCACCTCAACTCCATACAACATTGGGGTTTACATCTTGCGATCGGAGCATTTTATACTAGTCCCGTCAAGAGTCTTCATGCTGAAGCCGGTGAATTGCCCCTGCCCTACCGGCACGATATACTGCTTTGTCGGTATGCCTGTCGGCTACTGTCAATGCCCGACCACCCGTCTTATCGTTCCTTTTTTGACGACTCCCTCGATCGTCAATACTGGTTGTATGTCTCTGCCCTGCTACCCCTGGAGTTCGCTTTCATCGCTTCCTTCAACACCTTAATTTTTCACTCCCTGCAACCTTTCGAGTCGGCGAGAGACACACGCCACCTTGGCTCCATGCTCAGGTTCGCGTTCACCTTGACCTCAGCTCGCTCCCAAAAGAGGTTACCCCGGTTCAGTGTACCACTCCTGTTTTGTCGAACTTTGTTCGAAGTTCATTAATATGACCTTCATTTATACAGATGGCTCTAAGACCAATGACGGAGTCGGTTGTTCTTTTATTGTCGGGGCACAATGTTTCAAATACCGGCTCCATGGCCATTGTTGGGTCTTCACAGCTGAGCTCTTTGCCCTCTACCAGGCTGTTCTTTACATCTGCCGCCCCCCCCAGGGGGTCCACAACTCTTTCGTGGATACGTGCGTGGCGAGCACGGGGCCCCGAGCCATTGCAGCCTTCTTTCTCTCCCGGGCTGCATTTCCTTTCCCTTCCCCTCCTTTCCCCTCCATACCCCTTTCCCCTCGCCCTCTCCTCTCCCTCTATTGGTGTCCTTGCTTACGTTGGCCCCCGCTATCCTCCTGGTTCTGTTGGTTTTACACTCTGGCTTTGTTGCGTAATCATCTCCTCCTTTTGGCATTCCTTGGTCCCCCTCTGGGGTTTGACCTCCATCCCAAAATTTCTCTTCCGTAGTGTGAGCCATTTGGGGAAGAGCACCTTACCTAGTGTCTCCGACGTGTGCCCTCCTAGTATATTCCACCTTTTCTTCTACGTCGTTGTCTGATGCTAGGGTGCATAGCCAGCGCGGTAGCCAGCCCGTGTGGTGGGGTCGCTATGTACCCTTTTGGTTGAGCCCCCTGAACACACAGGGATCACACTTCTGATACCTGAGCTGTGACCTCCTCATGCATTCCTTGGAGTGGTTGCTCGTCATCCTGGAGCATCGGAACTCCCGGCAATGGCCGGCGTGCCAGACGGCCCTTGCTGTGGCTGGGTGGCGCCCGTGAGGAGAGCCCCTGATCGGAGTGGGTGGTATCAGGGCGGACGCTATGCAGATGAAACGCATAAGGGTCCAAACCTCTGGCCGCTCTTCTGCGGCCGTCTCTCTGCGTGGTACTGATTCCTCAAGTGCTGCTTCTCTTGCCCCTTCGGCCTTCCCTTCCGTGGCTACCCCCTGGGAGGAGGGTCAGGCCCTTCGTCTAGGGGCAAAACCTTTCCCCCGTTATCTAGTTTGCACCAGGACTGATGGAGATACTTTCACCAGTGTCAAACCTTTATTCTTTGTGGAACACATTGAAGACAAGTTCGGCGAAGTGGACTCCCTGAGCAAGATGCGGTCGGGTTCATTACTGATAAAAACTGTTTCGGCTGCCCAATCTGCGGCCCTTCGTGCCTGTACTCATCTTGGCACAATTCCCGTGTCCATTACCCCTCACCAGTCTCTAAATATGGTACAAGGTGTGATTTTTCACAGAGACCTCATCCTTCAAACTGATGAGGAACTTCGGGACAATCTCGGACGGCGGGGTGTTCACTTTGTTCGGCGTGTTCAGAAGGGTCCTAAAGATAATCGTATTGATACTGGTGCCTTTATCCTGGCCTTTGAAGGGGATACCCTTCCTGAGAAAGTTAAGATTATGGTCTATCGCTGTGATGTGAAGCCGTACATCCCACCTCCTATGCGGTGTTTTAAGTGCTTGCGTTTTGGCCACATGTCTTCTCGCTGTACCCAGGACCCTCTCTGTGGTGACTGTGGACGTCCACTCCATGAGGGGAGTCCCTGTGTTCCCCCTCCTGTATGTGTAAATTGTCATGGTAGTCATTCTCCACGTTCAGCAGATTGCCCAGTCTATAAGAAAGAAAAAAAGATACAGGAGTATAAGTCTCTTGATCGTTTAAGCTACACAGAGGCCCGTAAGAAATATGCACGATTGCACCCTGTGTCCATGACATCTAGTTACGCCTTGGTTACATCTTCATCCCTTCCTCCCCCTTCCTTACCCCCGTCCCGGACCCCTCTCCTTCCCCCCTCCCCTGCGGCTCCCACACCTTCTCCTCTGGGCGCCGCTCCCCCTCCCCAGCCGGAGAAGTGTCCCACTCCTTCGGCGTCTGCCGGTCAAGGGCGCCTCTCCCGGGATGCCCCTTCCCGGCACCTTCCAGGTCAAAGGTCTGCTGCAGCGCGGCGACCGCGAGAGCCGCGGTCTATCGGCCCCCAGGTCGCCCGGTCTCTTTCTGTTCCTGATCTTGCTGCAGCTGGCTCCATTATGCCACACAGCCCTCCTCGATCTCAGCCTGAAAAGAAGAAGAAACATAAGTCCCGGGAGAAAGAGCCTCTGGTGTCACCGGAGGTCCCTTCCCCGGCTTCACAACCGGATTCTGACCTGTCGTTTATGGATGTCGCCCCCTCCTTGTCGGTGACGGGTGGGGACCCGGCGGTATGACTGGATTTAGCGTGTTCAGCCCTCATTTAAACCATCGTTCTGTGGTTCTCCAATGGAATTGTAATGGCTACTATCGTCACCTTCCGGAATTGAAATCCCTTCTTTCGTCCTACTCAGCAGCTTGTGTGGTTCTCCAGGAATCTCATTTTACTGATGCTCACTCACCGACCCTCCGTGGGTTCCGTGTTTTCTGTCGAAATCGGGTCGGACCCTTGCGGGCTTCTGGTGGCGTTTGTACGTTGGTCCGTACAGACATTGCTAGCACGTGGATTCCTCTCCAAACTACATTGGAAGCAGTTGCTGTTAGGGTCCACTTAGACTCTGCAGTCACAGTATGCAATCTTTATCTCCCTCCTGACAGGACTCTTACACCTGCTGCCTTAACCACCCTTCTTCAGCAACTTCCTCCTCCCTTCCTCCTCCTTAGGGATTTTAATGCTCATCATCCTTTGTGGGGCAGTGCCTTTCCATCTAGACGAGGTCTTCTTATCGACCAATTTATTGCAGACCACGACCTGTGCCTTCTTAATGATGGCTCCCCTACTCATTTCAGTGCTGGTCATGGTACCTTTTCTGCCATTGATCTTTCTCTTTCTTCTCCCTCTCTCCTCCCTTCATTACACTGGTCGCCACACGACGACCTTTGTGATAGTGACCATTTCCCG